>NC_135655.1:77756858-77977373 GCF_964188315.1 Podarcis muralis
GCATCACTGCATTTTGTGCTGGCTCTGAGACCTTAATTTGAGCCAAAGTGTCCTTTAGGAAAAGACCCAAGAGGTGACTGCCAGTCCTTTGCCCAATACAGTTTACCATCCTGCCTTGTACCTACTATTTATAAAGGTTTTGGTGTTTGTAGATGTGGGATATAATGGCAGGAATCAAGAAGCATTTTCACATAAGTATTTAGAAGGCCTGTGATGGATTACCATCTTGCTGTGGAATTTGCATGCTTGGGGTTTTTTGGATGGAAAGCTTCGCTTATGAACAAGAATTAAGTGAACAGTGTGGTTCTTCTGTATAAGCTCTCATATGAATCTTTGCCCAAATACAGAGTATAAGGCAATCCATTAACAGCTAGATGGTAGAGCCATTAGCTTTTATGGCCAAGACTGTAAAGATTTAGATCTTTAGCTTCAGGGATTTGCTAATCGCAATTTCCAGACAGGTTTCTGAGGAATGATACATTTTGACTGTTTGGTTTACTTAAAATATTTATATCCCGCCTTAAAAACGGTGCTCAGTGCAGCTTACATCACCAAAGCTAACAGCAACACCCAGAGACTGGTCATAGGCAAAACAATCTTAAAACTGGGAGTTGTCTCATTAAAATTAATCAGCCTAACTCTAATGTTTTCAATAAGAGGCAGGATACTTGGAGAAGGGGGAGGGGGGATGATGGACATTCCTTAGTAGGGAATCCCATAACACCTCTCCCACTCCAGTTAGATATCTGACACATGGGAGTGATCTGTGTGGGGAGGACACTGGAATTGTAAAAGGTACATTTAGAAATGCCTCTTATGAGGCCATGAAACCAGGAATTTAAGCAGCAGCTTGAAGCTACCTCTTTTCTCCTTTGCGTCATTGTACTGTTACTTCTATGACTAGACTGGGGGATGTTCATAACTCTTCCCACTAATTGGGCTCACATTGCTATCCATAACATTTGTCATTTATCTGTGCCAAGTATAGGAGATTTTTCAGTCTGGTGTCCTGTTTGGTGGGTTGCCCTGTGCTGCTGGTTACTAGAAATTTCCTCTGTATAGGAGAGAAGGGATGCTTGTTTTAACTTATTTAATACCCCTTGATACGATGGCTGCAATATAAATGTGAAGGGCAAGTTCTCTTGTCCTTGTATAAAAACGGTTTGATAGCTAGTGAGTAGTGAGCTAAGTTACTGTTCAGCAAAGTATTTTCTAAATTTGCCTTCCCCTGTTACTCAAGTGTTTTATAAAGTTGTTTTTCACTTTGAGAGGATGACCTCTTTCAAAAATGTGACCTCTTGCTCCAGCTCCATTTATAAGTGCAGCCAAGGGCAACCCCAGACTGGAAGGGAGGGGGGGAATGGGCCTGTTGCTGGAAGTTGGCACCTCCCCACAAATAAAATCAGGGGCTTGTTTGTGATGATGGTGGCTTCCCAATGCTTTCTTGCCACCCTCCCATCTTTTTCAAAAGGCATGTTGGGAGCATATTGACAAAATAATAACATGAGCGGAATATCTGTTTTTCTTCAAGTTACTGTAGTTTCTTAACAGTCTGATAGGAATTCCAGATCAAAGTTTCCATCCTGGTCAGATTTTATTTTGCAGCAATTGTTTCATTCTGCCTCACTTTTTCTCAGTTGTCTCTGCTTGTGCTATTCATGGTAGATTGTGAATGCAAGACTCCTACTGTTAGAAGTTATTTGCCTAGTCAAGAGTACTACTCTGTATTACATTATTGCGAAAGACAGAACATAGCATAGTAATCTTAGAATTCATCAAGGGGCATTTACAACACAAGACTGAATAAATTGCTTGTGATTTTTATTGTCTTAATCTCTAGATGTATGAAGCGAAAATATCTTTTTTGTTGGGTGGTTAGAAAATACCTGCAATGTACCATTAAAAATAGATCAGTTCTCTAGTTGTAGACGTTCAACACTTGACCTTTTAGATTTTGGTGGAAAACATTTGACCCTTGCTGTTCTTTTTAAAGGATTGGAATTCAAATTTTGCAATGGTGGCTGGAAAATTTTAAGTTCATTATGAGGAAATATAGTGTAATAAAAGTCTTTAAAAAAAACAAAAAAACAAAAACCCAAACAAGTCAATTAGCACAGAAACATGCTCTTTTTTATGAACAAACATTTTTTAGTTCAGGGTGGGGAATCTTTTGCTAAAGTACTATTATTTTTTATGTGCAAATGTAGAGCATGCATAATTCTCCATGAAGTTCTTCTGGCAATTTGCTTGGAATTTGCATGCAGAGCTGGAGCAATACCATTCAACATTCTACCACCCACTTACACCACAAAATCTCTTTTGCAGTATTTTTTTTACTCTGTGCTTTCAATGGCATGTAACATTAAGCCATAATTTATAACAAATTTAAAATTTCACTTTCATGTAAAAAGTTCCGGCATCATTCCTTCCCAACTCCTCCTGCTGCTTCGCCACAGAGAAAACAAGCCAGGGTCTGCTTCTCATGCCATCTAAACCTGGGCTTGTGGTTTGGTTTTTCTCCAAACAACAAACTGTCAGCCTTGAAGAGACCTTGGTTATTATTACTTCTGGAGAGAATCAAACCACAGTTTTGGACAACATGACAAAGTAGTAGGAGTATCAGTAAACTTCTGAGCAGCATGCACTAGTGTAGTGCTAATTCACATTAAATAATAGTTTGTTTTAGCCTATGGTTTAAATATGAACTAGGCCAATGTTTGCAGTACCAGATGTCTGATTATAATCTAATGTTGGCATGAACAAATTATCTAGAACAATGAGTTTCGTATGGCTAATGTGTAGTCCTTTTACCTCAACAACTCCAGGAAATTGGAAGAGGCAAGAGACCAAAAGCTCCCCCCCCCCCATGGGCTGGTGAGGTACTGTTTACACACATACCTTTGGTTAGTGCAGTGGCAAATTACCATATTGCTAAAGGACTTACCATGTGGTGCTCCTTGGCTGGGATCCAGTGATGTGCAGAATGGTTTTCATGTATCCAAGAAGACTTTGGGATTAGGTTTCTTGAACTGCAGTCCCCCATTGACACATGGTAAACTGCTTTTGAAAGTTGGCGGGGGACGGGACTTTCAAAAGCAGATTTTGATAAGCTCTGGTGAACGTCTGCTGTTCAAGGAAGGAAATAAAAAAATCCCACATGGCATTACTAATGTAAGTCTTTGGAGCCCAGCCTTAGGCTTTCATCTTGCTCCAGCTTTTGATTTAAAACCTACCACCTCCTTGCAGATGTGTAAGCCATAATGTAGTTATGATTATCCTGAGGTTGCTTAATATGTATGGTTACTGATATTATACGAACTCAGTTTTGGAAGCCCAAAGCAGTTGTTCCTTAATAGTATATGTGCATTTAATTTCTTGTATCTTTATTCTGTGCCCCTCACTGGTGGGGCAAGGCATAGTCATGCCTTCATTGTTCGTCAGCCATCCTGGTTGTTTTTTTTAGTTTTGACTTATTGCCTCCATTCTTCTTTTTTTAAAACAAAAACAAAATAACAACACAAGTGATTTGGTTATTTTTTTCAACTTAACACAGTTGCAAAAAGAACAAAAATGATATCCATCCACATAGCAAAGAAGGATATTGCAGTCCAACTTCAGTAATTCCAAAATTACAATGCAGGATTAGAATAGCGTTTGCTATACCATTCTTAAATTAATATTATTTACTTTCCCCCATCCCCATCCCAAAACTTAGATGTCTCCTCCAAATGAGTCATGTGACATGGAGGGGGAGTATGATAACACTTACTGATATTATTCTTGACTCTTGCATTTCATCCTACTTTCTTTACACAATAATAATTGTATACCTATTTTGTTTTCCCTCATTGACTTCCCCCATTTTCTATCAAATGTAAATTTCTGTTTTTGTTGGTTTCTGTCTTGGTCCCTCCATTTCACCACACATGAATCTTATTAAACGCTCACACTCATGTTGTTGTTTTTCTCTCTGAATCTTTTTTTTTTATATTTTAGACTCTTATGAGTGGAACCAATTTCCTTTAAATATTCACTTGGCCTCTTCTCAGTATCA
This sequence comes from Podarcis muralis, assembly GCF_964188315.1. Classification (NCBI taxonomy): domain Eukaryota; kingdom Metazoa; phylum Chordata; class Lepidosauria; order Squamata; family Lacertidae; genus Podarcis; species Podarcis muralis. The sequence goes on from NC_135655.1 coordinate 77,760,913, forward strand.
TTGTAAAAATTATTAAAAACTCCTAGCTCCTCTTACGCATTTCCCTCTTGATGTAGTGCTTGGATTTCTTTTGTATTATATTTCTATGTTAATTTGAAGGCTTTCCTTCATAGAATCATAGAAGTGTACAAGTGCAGATTTGGAAGGGACCACAAGGGTCATTTAGTTTAGACCTCTGCAATGCAAGAATTTTTTGCCCAACATGGGGCTTGAGATTGAGTTTCATTCTCTACTAACTGAACTGTCCAACTTTCACTCTTTCCCAGCTTGGGCAAAATTTGAGCAATTACCCTCTGTTTCTCATGTTTGTTTGTTTGTTTTAAAAAAAGATTGCGAGTCTGTAGGCAGTAACTCGGCAATGTATTTTAAAAATATCTATACAGTGCCTGGCGCATCCTAAATAATAAATAAAGATGACGATTTTGTTTGTGGCTTATCTGCTTGAACAATCCTTTCAGGGATTTCCAATTTAAAATGCTCAGATACTTTGTATCTGGCAAGAGGTGTGGTTTCCTAGCTCTGGAGTACCATGTTATTTGTGTCTTGAATAGCTCTAATTGGCCCAAGAATTAGGAAGTGTGCAAATTCAGTCTTGTTACCCAGGTGGGCCATTTTAGGCTTTAAAGCAGCAGACCTAGAACTTTATTCTGCACTGGATTATACCTAGTGGTACAATCAGGGCAAGACTTTGAGGCAGAGGTCCTGGGCCCCACTCAGAATGAGCAGGAGGCCTCACCAATGCAATGGTGCTGGCCTTGGAGCAAGTGAACTAATACCAATTAAGTTATGAAGAGACACTCTCCCCTGTTAAACCAATAAGTCCAGAGTCTAAAAAAACTGTGCTGCTGGTTCTAGTATATGTCTGAATGGGAGATAGTCCTGTTGCAGCCCACCTTTGTGGGTTGTGCCCTCTTGGATGTTCAAAGTAGACTGAGCATGGCATGTTGAGCCTTGTTTAGCTTAGCCAAACAATGAAGAAAGGGATTAACAATAACTTTCCCCTAACATTTATAGTCCACGTACAGCTGTTAAGAGACTCTGCCCACAACCTGACAATCCAAAACTGGGTTTGTATCCCTTTGTGTCCCTTTGCTGGCTAGACATTCTTTATCCACCAGAACCTTACATGGACCTAAAGTGTGTTGCACTTTCAACACTCTGAGCCTTCGGAGAAGTGGCTGCAAATGGGAACGGGGAAATGGGCTAAAATCTCTTGCCCACCCTTCCCACTATTGGATCAAAAGTGCCTTCCATAAGTGGAGGGACACTACTGGACATAACACTATAACTTTCTACTACTTCATTAATGAACCACTTTTATAAGAGTTCTTTTTGAATATCAGTTTTGCACCCACCAGGACTGTGTGTATGCACTGGGCACTGAGCACAGGCGGCACCATCTCAAAGCCCACTAAGGGGCTAGGCTTTGGGAAGGAGGCATGAGGGCTTTGACAGGGTCCTAGAGTCCCCCCCCCCCCTTCTCAAAGCCTAGTTAGTGCTTTCCCAGCTTTAGGAAGGAGGTGGGAGGACTTTGCCATTTGATGGGATGACAACATTTGTAGCATTGCATTATATTTTCAATCTTTGTCCTCCCCCTACCCCAGTTTTGTTATTAAATACAATGCTGTCAACCTAAATGGTCAGGACATCAAATCTGGCCCACAGGTTTTAATAGCAAAGCCAAATGCTGTGCCCAGAAGATGAAATATTACCAAAATGTACTTCCTTCAGGTGCTGCTATATGTCTAAAACTCATTTATGGAGAAACTGATTGGTGTTAAGTTTCTAATTTTGACTGGAGCTGCTTAATCGGGGTTAATGCCTTTAAGTACGGTAGTTTATTGGTCATAAAGCAATAATAGATTTGCAACCTGCATTAAACTACATTAACTTGAAGACTGTATTAACTCTTCTGATGAGTGTTCAGTTAACCTTGTGCCCTGTACTGATCAATGTGGCCTCATGTACCGTGCCTAATTTTCATCTCTGCAGTAGGTCCTAAATTTTGAATTCTAAATTAATCTAGAAGCTGAACAACTAGAGTTTGTATAGAAACAGGCACTTTTCATTATTTTCTAGTTGGTACCTGTGTAAGTGTGGTAAAAAATAATAGACATAATGGAAGATACAGCACCCATAAGGTTGCTCACAAGAAAATGCTCAGAGTCTGAAAAAGGTTACCTACATATCATCATCATCATCATCATCTTTTTATTGATTTTCCATATATCAAAACACACACACACACACACAAAAAACATCCCTACCCATGTTCTAAGCAATTACTGGGTGCTAGTATGAGAGAAAGGCTGGACTGGATGAATCCCAAGTCGGAATTAAGATTGCTGGAAGAAATATCAACAACCTCAGATATACAGATGACACAACTTTGATGGCAAAAAATGAGGAGGAATTAAAGAGCCTCTTAATGAGGGTGAAAGAGGAGAGCGCAAAATATGGTCTGAAGCTCAACATCAAAAAAACGAAGATCATGGCCACTGGTCCTATCACCTCCTGGCAAATAGAAGGGGAAGAAATGGAGGTAGTGAGGGATTTTACTTTCTTGGGCTCCATGATCACTGCAGATGGTGACAGCAGTCATGAAATTAAAAGACGCCTGCTTCTTGGGAGAAAAGCGATGACAAACCTAGACAGCATCTTAAAAAGCAGAGACATCACCTTGCCGACAAAGGTCCATATAGTTAAAGCTGTGGTTTTCCCAGTAGTGATGTATGGAAGTGAGAGCTGGACCATAAAGAAGACGGATCGCCGAATAATTAATGCTTTTGAACTATGGTGCTGGATGAGACTCTTGAGAGTCCCATGGACTGCAAGAAGATCAAACCTATCCATTCTGAAGGGAATCAGCCCTGAGTGCTCACTGGAAGGACAGATCGTGAAGCTGAGGCTCCAGTACTTTGGCCACCTCATGAGAAGAGAAGACTCCCTGGAAAAGACCCTGGTGTTGGGAAAGATGGAGGGCACAAGGAGAAGGGGATGACAGAGGACAAGATGGTTGGACAGTGTTCTCAAAGCTATGAACATGAGCTGGACCAAACTGTGGGAGGCAGTGGAAGACAGGAGTGCCTGGCGTGCTCTGGTCCATGGGGTCACGAAGAGTCGGACACGACCAAATGACTAAACAACAAATATGGGAGAAGAGGGGTCTGAAGCTTCCTACTTTGGTAGGAGCTTGTCTATATATAAATGCTTCCCATGGCATCATGGCTGCACTTCCATGTATGTTTCCCAAGATCAACCTGCACATGCATTAGTGGAATCTGTCACACAGTTGTTTGCAAAACGGTGTTAGGTGATTGGGGGGGGGGGGGTTTGGAGAGACAGTATGGGACAATGTCCTGTACGAGAGCACAATTATCCTGCCTGTTCTGGAGCTATGCAGGAAAATATCCGTCCTTGGGGAAAGTGGTGTCATTGCCCTTTGCTCCCACAACTGCCTTTCCTGGAGTGAAACTGCTAAAGGCTATCAGAACTCCCTTGATTTATGTGCCAAAAGTTCCAGTTCTTCTGCTTGAACTACCATGAAGCAAAAATGTTATCTTCCATCTCGTTTTCCCATTTCCCTTAGATGAACTAATGAGTTTCTGTGTGCCAGGTTTCATGGGGGTAGCTTAATGGCATGTGCTGTATTTTTGGAACTTGCTCATAGAAATACTGGTTATTCGCACTAAGTGTTTTTCTAATTCCTTTGTCGCTTTGTAGATGTATCTTTGGCTCTTCGATTCATTGACACAGTAATCTTTTACATGAACCGCTTTCAGCGTTCCAACAAGATACATACATCTAATGTTTTGTTAATCAGAAATAAGAGTTGTTTTCAAAGGCTGAAGTAACAAACTGGGTTGAGCCTTGCAAGGATCGACTGCATCTGAAAAAATCAACATCGATTTAGAAAAAACAAACACTTGTGCAACATTTAAATCCATCTGTACTCAGAAGGGCATTTATAATGACAGTGGATTTGATTGCAAATTATTCATGGCTCCTCTGGTGGAACTTGTTTGCCCTATTGCAGACAAGTTTCACAAGAGCTGGGCCGGGGTGGGGGTGGGGGATGGGAAGAGTTATTCATGCTTTGTCCTTGTTGATATTAGGCATCTAAAAGTTGCCTTTTTGAGGGTAGATGCCCTTAATGGCAGGATAGACATCTAAAAAACAAATAAAATACAAATAAACGTTGCACTCCTTGTGTGTCTCTCCTTCACTAGTGGCACAATTCATGAGTTAACTATGGCCTTGCTTTCAAAAGACTCTCAGTTGGCATTTCCCCCCCCATACTGCTTAACTAAATTTGCGATTATGTCAGTCTTCCAGAATGCCCTCGCTTTTCTTAGCGTGTTTCACAGACGGGGGGTGGGGGTGCTATTTTAATAGGTGCACTCCTAGCATGTTTTGGCATGGCATTTACGGTTCAATGGCCTTTACTAGCATTGTCTCCCCGTGCATTTAATGACAGTGCTTCCATATCAAACGGTTATGCTTTTTTCTTGTCTCTTTTATCCACTTTGGATCGCAACTTGGTTGGAAAAGAATGTAAGTAGACTACAATAGCTGCATAAATTGTGTAGGATTTGGTATTATGTTTTGATTTTCCTATTGTCTTTGGGAATGCTTGACCTTAACAAGGAACACTTTGGTGTGTTTATCTAGCATTCCATTGTATGGCCTTTTTAACAATACTTTCTGGACAGCTTCACAAGCTGATTTGACCACAACCTCAGTATGCCAACAATGAGTATAAATGTTAAGTAGTTGGTGAATTTTCTTCATGGGACCTAAGTAGTCCTTGATTTTTAAAAACAACAACAATGTTTTCCTCATCTATTGCTTGACTGTAAGGAAATCAAAACAGTGAAGTAGACCTATAATAATAATAATAATAATAATAATAATAATAATAATAATAATAATACAGTGGTACCTCAGGTTAAGAACTTAATTCGTTCTGGAGGTCTGTTTTTAACCTGAAACTGTTCTTAACCTGAGGTACCACTTTAGCTAATGGGGCCTCCCACTGCCGCTACGCCGCGGCGGCACAATTTCTGTTCTCCTCCTGAAGCAAAGTTCTTAATCTGAGGTACTATTTCTGGGTTAGCGGAGTCTGTAACCTGAAGCGTCTGTAACCCGAGGTACACTGTAATACCTTTATTGTCAATGTACAACCTGTGCACAATGAAATTAACAGCCTTGCTGTTTATGTTGTATTCTTGTATGCTGGGTAGATGAATCTTGTTTTGTTAGGAGGGGAAATAACTTTTGTATAGAAGGAACTTCACATTCACCTCTGGACTTAGCAAAGTGTCTGCCTTCAGTCTATAGGTGATCCTCCAGCTGAAAATTTGAAACAGCCTAGAAATCATTTACATTTACTCAGTTTGTTTTTCCTTTCCTGACCTGTTTAATTTTTAGAGAGTAGTTGTTCTTTCTGCACCTGTCTATTCACTCTGTATCTCGGAGGAACATTGTGTATTGCATAAACACATGCTAACAAATGAGAAATCCCTCTTCTTGTGGAACAGCACTCCTGGGTTGTTGTTGTTTTTTTAATGTTTTAAAAGTCCATGCACTTGATTCCTGAATGGAAAGTACCATATTTTTCGCTCCATAGGGCTCACCTGACCATAGGGCGCACCTAGTTTTCAGAGGGGGAAATCAAGAAAAAAAATATGATTCCCCCCCCCAGCTCTCTGCAGGCAGCCTGTGCGCTTCTCCCAGACCTTCTCCCTGCTTTTGCGGGAGGTGGGGGAATTCCCCCACCTCCCGCAAAAGCCCACAGTTTGGGGAGAAGCGGACAGAAGCGCACAGCCTGTGGGCTTCTCCCAGACCTTCTCCCTGCTTTTGCACACGGCTCCTGCAGGCTTTTCTACGAGGAGGGAGAAGGGACTGACGCGGCCAGTCAGTCCCTTGTCCCTCCTCGGGGAAAAGCCCCCAAGAGTGGCACGCTCTTTAAAGGGTGTGCGGCTCCTGCGGGCTTTTCTATGAGGTGGGGGAATTCCCCGACCTCATAGAAAAGCCAGCAAAAGCCGCGTACCCTTTAAAGAGCACACAGCTTTTGCGGGAGGTGGGGGAATTCCCCCACCTCCCGCAGAAGCCCGCAGAAGCCGCACGCTCTTTAAAGGGTGCATGGCTTCTGTGGGAGAAGGGACTGATGCGGCCAGTCAGTCCCTTCTCCCTCCTGGGGAAAAGCCTGCAAGAGGGCACAGAGCTTGTGTGCGGCTCTTGGGGGCTTTTCCCACCTGCCTTCCCCCTGCATTCGCTCCATAGGACGCACAAACATTTCCCCTTGCTTTTTAGGAGGGAAAAAGTGCGTCCTATAGAGCAAAAAATACGGTATATTGTCCCCTGTTGCAGAGCTGTGGTATCTTAAGGTTAAGAGGAAGGGTGTGAAATCAGCCTCAGCATGAATTTATTGCTAGTATACAGTACATTTATCTTTGTATCCTTAATGTCAGCAAGCTGCCTAGTAATAGGTAATTTACTACTATAAAATTAGATGTGAAATGTGATGCATAGGCATTATTGTTTGTATATAATTTGTATCCATTGCACCTGTATTCTTTGGCATATATAAACCTGTTTAATTTAGGTTCTTGTGCTATTGTCAGTTTGGCTCAGTTGTCTCTGATTAATTGCCAGAAGTGCATAATAAATAAGTTGTTGCTCAACTCTTCTGTTTAACCAGGTGCAATATTAATATTTGTGTTACATGGAAGAGCTTATATTACACCACTGAAAATAAAATTGTAGATTGAAAGATTGAATGCAGCATGTAGCTATTTGCATCTTATGAAATCTGTGCTAACATAAGCTTAGAGGTTCCACCAGAGCCATTGTGCAAATACACAGAGAGGCAATACTTTTTTTCTTCTAGATCGGGGGTGGGCAACATTATCAGGATCTGTGGTCACCTTTCTTGGGGGGGGAGGCATACTGAAGGATATGGAGGGCTGCAAGTTGGCCTGCAGGTTGCTCACTTTGTTCTAGAACCAGTCAGTTAAGGTATAGCATTTAAACAGATGGTGCTCGAGTTTTAAAGGAATCTTTGATATTCTGGCGGTTTTTCCTTTTAGATTTCAAAGGCATGTGAACTTCAGGAGTCTACACCGTCACCATAACACTTGTATTTTTAATACTTTCTAGGTACATGTATTGGACAGACTGGGGGGAGACACCTAGAATAGAGCGTGCTGGAATGGACAGCAGTGTTCGGAAAATAATTGTGGATTCTGACATTTACTGGCCTAATGGACTCACCATAGATCTTGAGGAACAAAAGCTTTATTGGGCTGATGCAAAACTGAGTTTCATTCACAGAGCAAATCTGGACGGCTCTTTCAGGTATGTGGCATGTGTGTTTGTGTTCTTTCCTCCTCACATAAATTTTATGTTTCTCAAATGACTACAGTGGTACCTTGGTTTACAACCATAATCCGTTCTGGAGGTCCATTTGTAAACCAAAACAGGTTGTAACCCAAGGTGCACTTTTGCCAGTGGGGCCTCCAAACAAAATTTGTTCGCAATCCAAAAAAATGGGTTGTAACCCAAAAAAAAGTTGCAAACTGGGACACGCACTTCCAGGTTTGAGGTGTTTGTAATCCAAAGCGTAAGCAAACCAAGACGTATGGAAACCCAAGATACCACTGTAAAGGTTTTTCATCATCAAACCATACAACTTTTGCTATGAAACTCAAAACTCTCATTGTGTTCAGACTTACTGGTGCTTGCTCTTTTAAAGGAAGATATGTTTGACAGTGGGTTGCTTTTTAAAAAACAATGCTGCCATAAAGTAATGTTGCTATAGTTCAGAACATCTAATTGGCATATTTTGCCACTTGGAATATAAAAAGCAACAACTAGCAGTTAACTTGTATCACATGCTTAAGGGATGTTGTTGAAAGGATCCAGGAAGCAAGTGTGATATTGGGAGCCCTCTACCCCTCCTCAAGACCACTGCATTAAGCAAGGATAGTGGCCCTGTACGGTGTAGCAGTATTTAGATTCAGAATTCCTATCTGCTGCTCCTGGTAGACATTGCTGTCAGTTAGTTTGAGATGCTCTAGATTTCCCCTATGGGCTCTTTTGAGAAATCCCTGGCCTTGGGCATTGAACATTGTGCAGTACATGTCCATGTTCTGTGGTCAACTCAGTTCCTTTGCATCAGGAAATGAAGCTGCTTTTCATATTGTACTACAAACTAATAAGTTATTTCAGAGCAGTAATGGAAAATACAAACAGGCTGTTTTCATGTCTGAGTGTGCTTTAGTTCCGGTAGTGCTAAATAAGCTTGAAAGAAGTAAACCTTTTATGCTGCAAAGGCTGCCACAGTCACCCGCTTCTGTTACTGGCTTGATGGTGTTCCAGAGCAATTTGCATTCTGCATAGTGACTTGAATTTACTGTAACAGAAATCAGCTGGAACTAGTTACTGCTACAAAAAGAGCAAGGTGTTTGAAGGCTTAGAAAAATAGTTGCACACCCATGTGCTTTTTTCCCTTCTTTTTTTTGCAATGTATATATTTTTTGCATGTGTGATGATTCAGCAGAGAGGGTTAAAGTATGGTTGGGATAGCTCTAGATCAGTGATGGCCAAACTCGGCCCTCCGGCTGTTTTGGGACTACAGTTCCCATCACCCTGTTAGCTAGGGATGATGGGAGTTGTAGTCCCAAAACAGCTGGAGGGCCGAGTTTGGCTATCACTGCTCTAGGTGAACTGATGTGCTGCTGTTTATGGAAGTTAGTTGTCTTTTATTTAAATCTTGACTGAAGCCTTTAAGGAGCTCACATCTTGGCTCATGGAATCGTTATGGCAACTAAAATGCTTTTCCTCCCACAAATCTAGGCAAAAAGTTGTGGAAGGTAGCCTCACACACCCATTTGCACTGACGCTGGCTGGGGATACTTTGTACTGGACGGACTGGCAGACTCGCTCCATTCATGCCTGCAACAAAAGGACGGGAGAGAAAAGGAGAGAAATACTAAGTGCACTGTACTCGCCAATGGACATCCAGGTTTTGAGCCCTGAAAGGCAGCCGTATTGTACGTTTCCTACATTTATTTGCTGTAGTTTAGGCATGTGGAGTGGGTGTGGTTTTAAATCTGGGACTTTGGGAGAACACCCAGGAACTTCAGAGAGAGAACATAAATGATTCATCTCTTTGATGCAGATGTTAGCAAGCATTGTGAATGAATAGCAGGTTAGGCAGAAATTTAGCTTGGCTGTGTGAGTTTTAACTATCATGTCCTCAAATACTGGATTTGACAGACTTACATGCCATGGTGCTTTCAACTGTGTTTCTGCCTCTATGTTTACTGAACACTAGCATGTATATAGCCAACAAGCTCAGAATTGCTTGGAAGCAAGCTGAAGCTCTTCTGCACGCAACATCTCATCCTCTGACTTCTAGACTTCTTCAGTAACTTCCTTGATTTGATCCGCCTCTTGATGTCAGGGATGTTTCAGAGGGGCTTTGCAGGTGGTGATGTCACAATTTCTTTGGTGGTCATTGGCTTAGTTGCTTTGATGTCAGAGGGATCAGACAAGCTAGAGCCATACACATGAATACCAAATGCAGAGCCTAGAAAGGCAACAATGTATAGTCAGTTAATTATAATTATTAATTATTGTGGGGATGCAGTGAATTTCTAAGTAACCTTATGGAGCAGAACAGCAGAAGTTAAGAGAAGCACAGATTGCTAATGCAAGCGATTTCTAGTTTCGTGCTAGGAAGCAAAGTCAAATAAATAGAATTTCTTTATTCTGAAGATATTTCCAAGCTATTTTTCCTGCTCCTCTATATAGGCTTTTATCTAAAATTGATTGTTGACATTCATAGTACCACCTCTGCCATTCTTTAAACAGGTTGTTTTAAGGAATTGTTTTCCACTTTGAATATTACTAATGCCAGGTATCAACATAGCTATTGAGAAACTTTGCAGCAGTTGATTTAGGAGCCCAAATATCCACGTAGATGGAGCCTCTATCTTTCATCAGTGGAAGTTCTGTGTAAAATAAAAATAAAAATGGAACATATGGTACACCCTGGTCTTGTTTTGCAGCCTTTTCATTGTTCAGAATATTGTAGTTTGCAGATGCTAACTATTGGGAAAGTACACAATAAGCTCATGATTTAGAGATAAGTATTAGCAGACCCTTGGGTCCTGAATCTAATAAACCTGAAATATTTGGTCTCTGGATGTGGTACTGGCTGTACTTTGAAAAGGGAGGATAGGTTGACAGCAAAGCACCATGGAGTAAACAAAAGAATTTAAGATCTGCTCTAGCCGAGAAACAGGTGCAAGACTTCACTAAAATGCACTGAGTATGTGCACTGCTACAGTTCGTCCTAGCGTTCCAGATGGGGTTGTGTGGTGCTTTCTGAAATTCTTGACATTTCTCTCAGCTGAGGGAATGTCCCGCCCTTGGGTCACAGTATTTCTGGCCAGTAGCGAGGAAAACCTGGTGCATATGGAGATACCATCTCCTAGAAATAGCTGAGATGCCATTGTCTCTTGACTAGGATCGGATTTGGATTCCACCTCCCCCCAAATGGTTCTTGCATATTGCTGGTCTGATTATGGCCCACGCACAAGGCAGTGATAATCTGGGAGTGCACAGAATATTGGCGTCTGATTTTCTTGGCACACTTGAATTGTTCCCCCCTTTTGTATTGTTGGCTGCCTTTCTGTTTGTTGCCATAATCCAGTGAGATTATTTCCAGGAGGTGTTAAAATCAACTATAACAAAACACAACTTAAAAACTGACTGGCTTTATGAATATGTGTATGTGGAAGGGGAGAGACTGATATATTTGCTACAATTGTGTTTGGTACTAGTAAATACAAGTTGTATTGTGCAAACGGAGTTTTAAAGCTGCCACAGGAAATCTCTTTAACAGTCCTGGGACTGTGGCAGGCGATAATTCTCCTCATGCTTACAAGGCTCCTAGCAGCTTCTACAACATTTTCAGGAGTCGCTCCACAGAATCCCCAAGCTACTTTCTGATCTTGTACGCGTAATTTGCTGAGCTCGCATCTTCTTTAAAGGGAAGCTGCATCATGCATTCCAGCCACAGTTTTGCCTTTAAACTACTTTTGTACCTAGTTCCTAAACTACATTTTGAAGGTGGGCGGGCAACCTAAAAGGGATTTTCTCAGGCGAAGTCAGTGTGTACACACGCACTGTGTGAATTGCTTCTCTCTAGAGATCTTTCTAAGCCTCATTATGTAGCATTAAATTCCTGTCTTGCACATTCTTCTTCAAATTTAGGAAAGATGTGTTCTACAAAATGTAATATACAGTAAAAAACACACAAGTGTATATATATTTAAATTATGTTCAGAGTTGTTAAGAACAGGGTACTTCTGGGGGAGAAATGTTTATTTTTAGCTTACCTCAGAGAATTGAAGTTCCTCAACGTTCTGGAAAAATGTAAAATGCTCTTCTCTCTTTTCTGATTTCTTAAGTTCATACACCCTGTGAAGATAATAATGGGGGCTGTTCCCATTTGTGCCTGTTATCTCCAAGAGACCCCTTTTACAGCTGTAACTGTCCCACTGGAGTCCAGCTTGAAGAAGATGGCAGGACCTGCAAAGCAGGTAAGTAATGTGGCCAGAGAAATTGTTGCTCAGGAGAGTTCTAGACTAGTACCAGAAGACTGAGACACTTTGAGGTTGGTTTGGACAAGTTAATTCCTTCTTTTTTCTTCAACAAGGGTAGCCAACATGGTGCCATCCACATGTTTTTGGACCATAACTCACACCAGCCCCAGACAGTAAGTATGGCCAGTGTTCAGGGCCATACTTACTGATGGGAGATGAAAGGGGCCGTATTAGCTACTTCTGATGTATAGTCTAGACCAGTGTTCCCCAACCTTGGGCCTCCAGCTGTTTTTGTACTACAATTCCCATCATCCTTGACCACTGGTCTTGCTAGCGAGGGATGATGGGAGTTGTAGTCCAAAAACAGCTGGAGGCCCAAGGTTGGGGAACACTGGTCTAGAGAAGTTATTTAAGCAGTGTTTTCTCTGTGTGTATTACTCTTCCTTCTCTGTATCCCAAGCTATTCCCTCCCTCCCCATTAACAGGGTCTTTTATGTATGTATTTGAAGTCTGTTGCAGTTAATTCACTTGGCAAGAGCTCAGTCCCAAGTCTATAGAAGATGCCTACATATTAACTGAATTCAAGGTTAGCTTAAAGTATGGAGGCAATAGAAGTAAAATATATAACCACATCAAATTTTATAAGCATGAGAAGAGAATTTTGTATTTCCACAAAGAATGCATTCCACTATTATTGATGCTCCCCCCCCATCTCTTTTACAACAACTCCTAATGTATGCAGGGAACAAAAATTGGATGTAAGCAACCATTTTGGAATGTTAATTTGTGAGCAGTCCCTCATTAAAGCATTCATGCATTACAAAAATTATGTATTTCTCTCAAATTTAGGGCTGCTTTAGAACTTCTGGTTTTAGAATGCAAAGTATGGAAGAATATAAAGTGTTCATAAGGATATGTTGGCATATGGTCTTTAATGACCAAGTCCAGCCAGTGTGGTGTAGTGGTTAAGAGCAGTAGTCTCATAATCTGGGGAACCGGGTTTGCGTCTCCGCTCCTCCACATGCAGCTGCTGGGTGACCTTGGGCCAGTCACACTTCTTTGAAGTCTCTCAGCCCCACTCACCTCACAGGGTGTCTGTTGTGGGGGAGGAAGGGAAAGGAGAATGTTAGCCGCTTTGAGACTCCTGAAGGGGAGTGAAAGGCAGGATATCAAATCCAAACTCTTCTTCTTCTTTGGAAAACCAGAAATGATGTGTGTTATGTTTGAGAGAAATGTGCCAGTGAAATTTGCTGAATCTTGGATTGTGAGGGCTAGTGCTTTGGATTTAATGTTAAGATAGGGTTGCCATATGTCCAGAATTTCCTGGACATATACGCAATTCTCCAGTTGGAAGCAGTGTCTGGGCGGAAATTGCTAAAATGTTTAGGAAAATCTGGACACATGGCAACCCATGTTGGCAGTGTTGTTTTTGGCGATCTTTCTTTCTTTCTTTCTTTCTTTCTTTCTTTCTTTCTTTCTTTGCAAATTTGCCCAAAAAGCTCAACAACTTGTCCAGATTATCACTGTTTGAAATATGGCAACCCTAGTTAAGCTTCAGTTAGGTTAAAGGGGACTGGTCCACACGGAGAAATATTTTGTCTTGGATTTTTTTTTAGCAGCTGTGCATAATAGTAGGCGAATTATCAGTGGTCTAGCTGGTGTTGCCATTGTATTTAAAAATAAGAGGAAGAATTCAACATCACATTATTTATAGTCATTCAGCCTGCCAGTCAGTAGAATTGTCCCCTCTCCTCCACGTGGATGCTGTTCTAGGGTGTTCTGCTGCCACCCCCATCCCTGAACCAATTGCAGGGAGCAGGTAGGCAGAGGGGGAGAAGCCTTGTTGAACAAACCAAAGTCTCTGTGTGGGCTTCCATTGACGGGGCTCATTAGTTGCAAATCTCGCTGTTCTGGACCTGACGCAAGTGTCTTCCTCCTTCTTTATTGCAACAAAATGCACAATTTTCTGTAGATGTTTTGCAGTAACCCCACCTTGCACGGGGGGGGGGGGGACCCCCAACCACATCAGAAACAGCACAAAGTGGAACACATTCATATGTGCATATGATAGACGAGTAGCCTTTTTTCCTGAGAGAAATTCGAACATTGTGAATGGGAGAACTGCACTACCAAAAGCAAATGCCTAACCGTGTAGGACTTAAGTAAAGGAAGGAGAACTGGAAAGAGGTGGAGCCTTGGTGCCTCCCTCGTGTGTTGAGAGGAGAGGGGACTCTGACAGAATATGCCTTTTCTTCTTTCCCTTTGGCACTGCAGGATGTCAGGATAACCTGTGTTTTGCCCCCCCCCCCGAATCACAGGAAGCCATGGACGATTGGCTGTGATTCCTGCATCGCAGGGGATTGGACTAGACAACCATTTTGTGCCCTTCCAACTCCACAGTTCTATGATTCTAAGTATCACAACATGCATTGCTTGGTGAAAATTATTGTGCTGTGGACCATGAGGGCTATTTCCAACAAAGTCACTGCACTCACAGTCTGCTTGCGCAATGGAAGTTCCTCTCCCTCTTCTTCCTCTGAGTGCCCCCTGAACCTCCTCCCACCCCGCTCTGGTGATTCCAGCATTTGCCACAGAGTATCCAGGGTTGCTCTAGTGCAGATTGGGGGGCTGAGGGCGGGGGGAGAGGAAGTCCCATTGCTGGAGGCACAATAACTTTCTTGGATACAATCCTGATTAATGAAATGTTTAACAACAACAACAACAATCCCCGTAGGAACAGCATTCTAGATCTTGATGTAGCATTGTGGTCAGTGCCCTCTAAATTCTCCTCCTTCTTTCTCCCTATCCCTGTGATTTTTGCTATAAGTTAGTTTTGTGGGGGCATATATATAATGCTGCAAATTTATTTTCTGTCTGCTAAAGGCAAGACATGTTCCCTTACTCCTGCTTCAGTTGTGTTAACTGGCATGCTCTCCACTGCATTATAGGAAGGAACCCTCCAACCCCTTTTTATATATAAAAAAGCACCTCTCTTTTCATTGCTTTAGGAACTGTTCCTGAATGTTCGGGACAAGTGCTTCAAAACTTTCATATTGACCTTGAATTTCTGGCAATGGGAAACTGCCCCAGTGGGCATTTAGAAGGTTGGCTGAAAGGATACAGAAATGAGTGGCTATTTATATGGCTAGCACCTTTCTGTTGTTGGGCCAGACATTCTTTTAAAGGCTTTCTGTCAGTGGGGTGAAGGGGGAGTGGGATGGGAGCAGGAAGTCTGGTTTTGCATAAGAATGTGGCTTTTTGGTTCAGTTTTGTGGATTATTTCTTTCCCAAGCTCTGCATCTTTTGTGGCTCTGTGCCTTATGCCATGTCCACACGTGCTTTCCTGCTATTATTAATTAACTCCTTGGTGGCCAAAGGCTGGCTGTAATCTGTTACTCAGAGGGGAAGAAATGACTGGGACGTCAAATTGAACTCACATTGATACAACCTGCGCAGGTCACTGTGGGCTTCCCTAAAGAATCAGAGCCTTTGAATAAGAATTAACAAGTGTGTGTGTGTGTGTGTGTGTGTGTGTGTGTGTGTGATGTATGTATGTATGTGTGTTAAGTTCAGCAGACCAGAAAGTTGGAATGGAGCTATTATGCGGGTGTCTTTTTTAATCCTTTGCCCTGCACATTTCCTCTGGTTTTAAATCTCCTCCTGAAGCTAATATTTGCCATATGAGAGAAAACAGCGTATGCTGTATCAAAGTGCAGTACAGAACTTGTGGGATATTTTCTGGTACAGAATTGAAATGCAGCTTTCATGTATTTCCATGGCAATTTTATGGGGAAGTATCTGACTAATGTGTTCCGTCAACACAAGGATTTGCGCTTGCACAACAGAATAGTCCCTCCTATCCTCTCCCTCCCTACACCCTCCTCAAATATACACTGGAGGATTGGGGTAACCCCCAAAACAGATTTCAGGGACATATGGCGGGAGCAACAGCGGAGCTTCATGCTTCGGCACCAGGTGGGGGGTGGAGAGCAGGCGGGGCAGGGCTGGCGCACGTCCTGGGGGCATGGTGTGTCACTTGCGGTGGCGTGGCGCCCAGGGCAGGCGGGGGGGGGGAAGCTGCAATGGCACCCCACCGGGATTGTGGGGGCGGGGGCAGTGCACTCCCCCCTCACATCCCTCTTCCTCTGCCAGTGGGTGGGAGTAGAGGCAAGAAAGTTCCACCTTGCAAACATAAATCTTTGTTTCATTATTGTATTTTAGGCAATCATACCTCAGCTGATTAAGTTGAGATATGCACTCACACTGCCTTTTATATCTTCTCTTCACCGTTTTTAAACCAAGGAGTCTCTAATAAACCACAGTTTTCCATTTCTTCTGATTTTTGGTTGCCATCTTTGGAACAAGTCAGGATAGTAAACTACAGTTTGAAGCTAGTTTAATACCCTGGCTTGTTCTGAAGCTGGTAACCATAGTTTTCTGATTTGAACAAAACAGGAAACTCTGATTAATTTCAGGTTTCTTGGTGATTGCAGCTTTAGCAAAAGGACTCTGTAAGAGCAGGAGGTTTGGGCATATCTTGGCATAATAAACTGAGATAGGAATGTCTGAACTGGGCTATTACACACTTCCTCAGAAGGGAAGCTGTGGGCATTTTAACTGGTTGTTAATGAGTTGTCATCTAACCAGTTTGCTTGTTTGGTTTGGGTTTTTCCACACAAAAATCCAAGAAGAATCAAAACTTGCATCAAGCTTGTAGTCGCTAGTGGAGAAAATGGAAACATGCAATATACCTCTTTTTATAATTAGAGGGACTTGTGCTGATAATTACTGAATATTTGGTTCATAAAGGGCCTGCCCATTTTTTTTAATGGTAAGACTGGATTCACTAAAAGACATGGAAGTTTTATATTAAACTCGGATATTTATAATCATATTTAAACCACTGTCAAGGTAGATAGTAATAAATAATTTTCCTTATTAAAGGAAGTGCTTGTAATAGTTGTATTAGCTGATGTTTCTTTATCTGACTGTAGGTGTTGAATATGCATATTTTCCCCATGTGCTAGTAAGGACAACAAGTTGTTAGTAAGGACAACAAGTTGTATTATTTTGAGGAAGGGTGTTTCACAGATCGTGATAGACCTTGGCATTTAATTCCCCTGTTAGATCTTGTAATAGTGGCATTTGCCATGCACTTTGCTTGAGTAAAATAAAACCACCTACAATGATCCTGTTAATTTCCTCCCTGTGCAAGTCTCTATGCTAATTGTTATTTATTAAATTTCTACACTGCCCTTTACCCAAAGATCACAGGGCGGTTCACAATATAAAAACACAAAAAAGCAAATCATGGTAACAAACATGATATCCTGCTCATAATATAGAACAATGTTCCCCACAATAATATGCAGAGGAAATTTGCCAGATAACTTAATCTGTTTCAGAAACTAACAGATCTATATGTGGCTCATCTATGCATGGCCTTTAAAAATCAGCTTGGTTCTAATAAAAGTTAGGATGTGTTCTGTATTCATTGGAGGTGCGATTTTCCAATGACAGTTTTTTCGAATTTGCTAATCTTTACTCCCCCACCCCCAAAGTCACTCCCAGTAGAATGGGGTCTGTAAAAAGTTAGCAGTGGAGGGAGAGAGGCAGAAGGGTTAGCGAGGCACCCACAAGAGAGCATTGTTCCAGTCTGATTAGTAGACAGACAAATGGGAAAGGAATAGCATGGCATTTTCTGGCATGGATTAGCAACAGCAACCAGCGCTGTCTACATTTGTTTAGGTTGGGTGAATAAATTGGAGCATTTGTTACTGTATTATAAATGTCTTGTCACTTGTCAAATGTGAAGTGGGCCAAGGGGAGAATGACAAACAGCTCTTGTTGAGCTGGTGAGATGGGCTGCTTTGCTGCTGTCAACTCTGATTGGAGTTAATTTTGTAAATAGAATGCAGCTGCCATTTTCAGAGCTGAAACATGAATTTTTAATAGTGGCACAAAGCGGCGATCTCTGAAAGTGCGACACCTACTTTGGATATTTTAAAATGTAAACCTAATGGATTAAAGGGACTGCTATCTCAGTTACAAACCATCCCTCTCTTGCTTCCTGCATGGCTTTTCATTAACTACAAAATGAGAAGCGCTCAGGGATGGAGGATAAATGGACCAACACTTGTGTTTTGTGGGTTTGTTTCTCCTTTCAAATTCAGTTACACTGAGCAGGTGTTCCTAAATGCAGCTCATTAAAATGTCTAGGCCTGTATGGATGTTAGTTTTGTCATATCGATTGACAAAAGATCTGTTACATTTTCGGGAATGGAAACAGAAAATGTTAAGACAATTTAGTAGCCCTGTGAGGAAGTGGTAGAAGGAAAAGGCTGGTTGCTTTAACAAAAATTGTAACTTCAGTCTGCTGAGTCTGAAGAGTTCAGGTTTCTTGCTTCCCTCTTTTAAGCATAAGGAATTCATGCATTTTTTTCCTTGCTAATTAAGTGGGTCATATGGTGTTACATAGACATTCTTTTCCCCGTTTTTTTCTGGCAAATAGTTGACGGATGTAGACTTAGACTTTTAAAAACAGTAAGAGTATATGCATTGCCTTAAATAATGCTTTGGATCCCCGTTTTGGCTCAGGAAGGAATTTTCCAGCACCAACCCAGATTAGCTGGTGAACTTAAGACTTTTAAGCATCTGGATGTGATATAAGCTATTTTATATGCAGTTAATTTTACCTTAAGACATGGGGTTTGGATTAGCTGACCTTCAGGTGTCTCAAAATCCATTGCCAGTGGGAAAATCTTAGCTAACTTGGAATGTGAACTCCCCCCCCCCCAAATGCTGCCTGTAATTGACTACATTTGTGATGTGAAATGATCACTAGTGCCATAGCTCTACGAACAGACATTTCCTTTGACTTAAATGAAAGGTGAAATTTTTGGAATATGTTAAATACCAAATCATGGTTAGGGGACCTATTAAGGCATTGTAAGTGGTGGTGTGGACAGACCAACAAATGGGGATATGTGAGTGAATTATTAGTGAGGGAGAAGTCAGAGACACAACGCTGTAGTTCTGGAAAATGATTGTATTTGAGATTTTTTTTTTTTATTCTTTGAAAGGTAAGTTAAATGACAATTTCTTTGAAATTCATTTGGAGAAAGTTGAATGCACTTAATTTCAGAAACACATTCATTTTCTGGTCTGTTTTATATTACATGGAAAACTTTGTTGGAGGCAGCATGAATCCAGCCTTTGCTGTCTTGGAGAACAGAGGTCAGAGCAACAGCAGCAAGGCCCAGCTGTCTGAGTTCAGGATGAGTCAGGCCCCAGATGAGTACTTCTTCCCGGGTTAAATTGAGCATTAGTGCCCCTGTGTCACCCTCTGTCTTTCTGCGTTTTGTATCCTGTGTTGAATGTACTCTGTGTTTCAGAAATGTGCTTCAGTTTGTATTTTGCATTGCTTTTTTTTTTTTTAAGCATATTAAAATTACTCAGCATTGGTATTCCTTCAAAGTCTGTGTGCAGCACAACAGGTTAGAAGTGAGTTGGGTGATAGTCCAGAAAGTGTAAATTTGAAGAAGAAAAGTGTCCTGGTTGCTCCCCACCCCAAATAAAATATTTCACAACCAGCGCTCTCTTTGCTGCCCGAACCACGTTGGAACACACAGTCCCTTTACACAACGAGCCTTAATTACTCTAAATTTCTTTTAGAATCTTGGTAAAACATATAAGATGTAGAAAACTCCATTTCCAGTGTCACCGTGCAAATTGGTATTGTCTGGTAGTGGCCACTAAATGACTTTTTGGAACAGTGTGTCCTACCTCTGTTTGTCTCCTCTGAACCAGAAGTTATTATGTCATTAATTAAAACAACAACAACACATGCAAGCCAACCCTTCAGGTTCTTAGCATTTTATAGGTTTTTAAACAACACCGGGGGAAACCTGGCTACCGTGTACTATCGGGTATTTGTGGCTCAGCATGTTGTCGGAAACTTCAGTTTGTGTACTCCAGCTGCTTTCCCTAGAGTTACCACCACAACAGCAGTTTGAGAGGGTTCTTGCGCTGTTTTAGTTTTTCTAGGGGAATGGTTGGTATATCTGGTTAGGCACTGTTGCTTTGAATCCAGCACTGTAGGTACGTAAGTGCTGTACGGATTGCGTATCACTTCCTATGGAAGCAGTCGCAGCCTAGACTCCCAACTGCATTGGACTCCAGTTGGGCATCTTGATGAGGAATAGGGTACGTGTGAGCATGTGTGTGTGTGTTGCTGTCAACATATATGTGCAGTGACAGTTGTGAAGATGTAAAAAGGAGCCCGGAGGGTGTTTCCATAAATAAGAAATTGGCACGAGGTGGCTTCTTTGAAAATGTGTGGGACTATCTTCATGGTGGGAAGGAAGCTGGAGAAATTGTGTAGAGGTGGGATGTGCGCGAGTACATGCATGTTTCTCTGCATTGGAAAGGGCCATTAGGCTGTATGTGCATACTCACCCCTCTTTTTTCCTTCTTTCAATGATTGCAGATTCCCTAAATATTAAGTCATTCATTGCATTTATATCTCACTTTTTCCTCCAAGAAGCTGGAGGAACCATGCGTGATTTTCTCCCTCCTCATGTAATCCCCACAACAACCCTGTGAGGTAGGGTAGGCTGAGATGCAGTGACTCGCCCAAGGTGACACTATACTTTTGTTAATGAAGCCTAGAATAGCATTAGCTTTTTTTGCTGCTGCATCACACTGTTGACTCATGTTAAGCTTGTGGTCCACCAAGACCCCTAGATCCTTTTCACATGTACTGCTAGTAAGCCAGGTGTCCCCCATCCTATATTTGTGCATCTGGTTCTTCCTGCATAGGTGCAGAACCTTACATTTGTCCCTATTGAGATTCATTTTGTTAGCTTGTGCCCAGTTCTGCAACATGTTAAGGTCATTTTGAATTCTGTTTCTGTCTTCTGTGGCATTAGCTACCCCTCCCAGTTTGGTGTCACCTGCAGATCTGCTGAGCATCCCCTCAATTCCTTCGTCCAAGTCATTTATAAATATGTTAAACAACAACGGGCCCAGGACAGAACCCTTCAGCATCCCACTTGTCACTTTTTCCCAGGATGATGAGGAACCATTAATGTGTACTCTCTGGGTCCGGTCAGTCAACCAGCTACAAATCCACCTAACAGTTATTTCATTCAAACCACATTTTACCAGCTTCCTCACAAAAAAATCATGGGGGACTTTGTCAAAAGCCTGACTGAAATCAAGATACACTATGTCCACAGCATTTCCCTGATCCCCCAAGTTTGTAATTCCATCAAAAAAAGAAATCAGATTGGTCTGGCATGACTTATTTCTGAGAAACTTATGCTGGGTCTTAGGAATCATAGCATCCTTTTCTAAATGCTCACAGACTGACTGTTGAATTATCTGTTCTAGGACCTTCCCTGGTGTCAATATCAAGCTCACCAGTCGGTAGTTACCTCATCCAGAAGCTTAATAAAAAGGCATGGGGGGAGGGAGTTAAGTGGAAAAGGCATGGCAGATGTGCCATGAGGTGGAGCAGACAGGGCAGGTAGGGGCAGAATTCTTCTACCTGCAGCACCAGTACAAGGTGCTGTTAGGTAAAGGTAAAGGGACCCCTGACCATTCGGTCCAGTCGCGGATAACTCTGGGGTTGCGGCGCTCACCTCGCTTTACTGGCTGAGGGAGCCGGCGTACAGCTTCTGGGTCACGTGGCCAGCATGACTAAGCCCCTTCTGGCGAGCCAAAGCAGCGCACGGAAATGCCGTTTACCTTCCCACCTATTTATCTACTTGCACTTTAACGTGCTTTTGGACTGGTAGGTTGGCAGGAGCAACGGGAGCTCACCCCGTTGCAGGAATTCGAACCACCGACCTTCTGATCGGCAAGCCCTAGACTCTGTGGTTTAGACCATAGCGCCACCTGTGTTGTGCTGTTACTTGCCTTTAATTCCCTAAACTGCTTGGGGGCCCAATTAACAGGTCTCCTCCACCTAACCCACAAAGTCAGTGCAGTAAGATATCGTGGTAGATGGTATCAAATGCTGGCAGGAGGTAAAGGAAAGATGAGAAGGTTGCACACCCCATGTGTCTTTCTCTACAGAGGTCGTCCATCCCGGCAACCAAGGTGGTTTTGGTGCCCTACGCAGGCTTGAATCCAAACCAAAATGGGCCCAGATAATCAGTTTCATCCAAAGGGGCTTTGCAAAAGCTCTGAGCTGTTCCATTCCTGTCTGCACATTGATGTCTGTATATATTAACATGTGGTTTACCCTTTCTAGTTCTTCAGTTGAGCCAGTCTGGCAATGATGATTCTGTTTACTCTTATCCATTAAATTAAGCACCACCTGTCTGGTCCACTGTGAATGTAAACAGATATCCATACATTCTTGCATTTAGTTCTTGCTTTTGAATAAATATTCCCTCCATACTATTTCTTGCAAGGGGTGTGTGTGTGTTTGCACGCTTCACAGATTCTTTGAAGCTTCAGCATGAGGCATGTCATTATATAACTTGTTTTATAGAGAGGCTATTTTTCAGTTTTCCATTAGGCCTTTCAGGGCAGTTTTGTTTCCCATTCTGAGGCCTTGATGTCTCTCTGTCATGGCAACAGTGGTGCCTGTTGTCAGTTTGGTTGAGCCACCTGGACTTTTCTCAAAGTTATGAGATTATACATAACTTTGCGGAGCTTAGGTGGCAATGCCACAGTCAGCTGCCATACCCTGCGGGGGGATATTTCAGGCGCTGCACACAGCCATGGCTCCCGCCAGCCCACAAGCTGTAAAAGGGACTTGGCAGCCTGCATCTGGTATGTGTGCTATAAATTACCCATCCCTGCACTGCATTATTCAGAGTGCTGTATACATTTCTTAGCCCAGTAATTAGGCCTGTATTATTTGCTGTGTCTCCTTAGCTTAGAATCCATCAGAGGCTACTGAGGCGGGATACAAATGACCATGCAGGGAAGGAGATTCCAGTTTTGTGCTTCCCATTCCCTGCCACACAGGCCATTTCTACTTCCCCACCCTCCATTTCCTTGCCCTTGAACAGCCCACTTTTTTTGGCTGTACAGTTACAAAAGCATGGATGATTATGAGGTGTGAGTCTGGAGAAAAGTGCTGCAACCTCCTAACTCGCTAGAGTTCGGAAAAAAGGCATTCCTGAGCACTGCTGCAACCCAAAAATCCAGGTTGATCAGCAGATCCAGGAACATCCCAAGGCTGCAAGCCTGCGAAGACCTTGGTGTCTGAATCCTCTCTGTGCCTGGCACCCCAGTTTTGTCCAAATCACAGAGTAAAAAGCAGTTGAAAGATGTGGAATGTATTACAAATCCAGGTGTTATTTTTGTAAAAGGTTTCTGTTTTCTTCAACTTATATTCCACTAACTGTCTAGATAGTTCACATGTTTCTGCAGAGGAAAATAAAACTACAACATAATTGTGTTGTAATATGTACAAAATCTTAAGAGTACAAACAGGTGGGGATAATCCTACACACTTTCAGAAATTTTCATAGGCAAGGTATGGGTCTGTGCTAAGCATACAAAACCCCCAAGGTCTGCCCCCCAATTAATAATAATAATAATAATAATAATAATAATAATAATAATAATATACCACTCTATACCTCAAGGTCTCAGGGCGGTTCACATAAAAAGGTCATAATATATAAAATAACAATAAAAGCAATAACCCAATAATACCCACCTTCCAAAGAGCCTCATTTCAAAAGGGCATGGGATGTTGATCAGGTCAACCAAAGGCCTGGTTAAAAAGGAACATTTTTGCCGGGCGCCTAAAGGTGTATAATGAAGGCAGCAGGCGAACTTCCCTGGGGAGAGCATTCCACAGATGGGGAGCCACTGCAGAGAAGGCCTGTTCTCATGTTGCCACCCTCCGGACCTCTCTCTGAAGGATGAGGCTAGCACATGGATGCCAGCTTCAGACAACTAGGAATAGAGTGTCCTGGCCACATGGAGAAAGTAGTGGCTGTTTGTCCATTTCCTGCTTCCCTTGTGCTACTTGCTGTCTAGCACTGTCTCTCTCCTTCCTGCCCCAGAGCCAAGGGCACAGGGTATTGCAGAGAGGTATCCTCAAAATGGTGCCTTCCTCTGTGGCTTAGAGCAGCATCTGCCCAAGCGAGAAAACAGCTCACTTGGAGGGATTTCTATTTCCAGGCAGATGGGTTATGTTTGATGGAAGGTAGAGGCAAGGATGGATTTAGAGCAGCACAACCGGTTCTACTGCACTGAGCCCAGGGGGCGCCACAGGGCGCCACAACTGTGACATAGTAAATTGAGTAGAACAGAAGATAAGAGGGGAGGAATTTTGGCCTTGCACAAGGTGCTGCTGAAATTTGAAAGTCCAGTGTCCACCTTTGGTGGAGGAGATATAATGGTGGCAAGAGGTGCAGTGGAAACTAGACAAACGAGTAGATGATTTTCTGTATTACAAATGTTGAACAAAATATTTTTAAAGTACCCAAAGGGTAATATTTTAACATTGAAAAAAGGAAGACAACCCAGTTATGTCTCAAATGTCATTTTATTCCATTGCAAAAGTAAAAACATACTGAATTTTCATATAAACGTTTAAAAAAAAAAAAGGTTCATAAGAGTAGGATATGATTTCATTTGCTAGCATATTTGCTACGGGAAAACGTCTAGACATCATATCCCACAAAACTTGTCAACTCAGCCAATAGCTGTTTCCTAGAGGCATAGTATTGTATGTAGCATCTATACTAAGCACACCTATCCAACAAATGACCTCAGCAGAAGTCTTAAAGTTCTCTTAGCATAAGGGGCATTTTGTATTTTGGGTTTATTTCGTTTGCTACAAGTATTTTCAACTATATAGAGAACTATATTTTTAAAAATGAGAAGAGTGGCTTCATAAAGTTATGTTTGGGGAATGTATTAGGAGTATCAGAATTTTCTGTTGCCCACATCAGAGAAGGAATCTCCCAAGTGTTGCTCCTTCATCACCACCTTCTTGCATTTCTCAGTGTTGTGCTTTGGCTTTGCTTCCCGTTTACTAGTATAGGAATGGTGAAGATGAGTGTTAGTGTTCAGACACTACAGTCTCATCTCATCATCAGTTGAGGAGATGAGCAGCCCAGGTTCACTATTATGCCACATAGTGCCAGAACAAAATTTGACCACACTTATCAGTCTTCATTTTCCATAACTTCTACAGCATTGCTTTCTAAATAGTAAATGAAACTTAAATAATGGAAATTGCTGGTTATTTATTGGTTATTCTCTTCCTTTTTCCAGGCGCTGAAGAAGTGCTTTTGCTTGCCAGAAGAACAGATTTACGAAGAATTTCCTTGGACATGCCAGATTTCACCGACATCATTTTGCAAATAGATAATATCAGGCATGCTATTGCGATAGACTATGATCCTGTGGAGGGTTATATATACTGGACTGATGATGATGTCAGAGCCATTCGTCGGGCTTTTCTCGATGGGTCAGGAGCCCAAACCCTTGTGACGACAGAAGTAAATCACCCTGATGGTATAGCTGTAGACTGGGTGGCTAGAAACTTGTACTGGACCGACACTGGTACCGATCGCATTGAAGTTACGCGGCTGAATGGGACATCGAGGAAGATCATTATATCGGAAAACCTAGATGAACCTAGAGCAATAGTGCTTAATCCTGTGATGGGGTGAGTGTTGCATATCTTTGGTCATTGATACAAAATGAAGAGATGGCTCTGCTTTTGTTTTCTAGGCTTGTGAAAGAAGGTATTTAAATGTTGTATATTCTGAGAGTGCATACATACGCTTCATTACTATCTATTTAGGATAGCCAAGCATCAAATCCTGTATTGTAGTGAGGGCCTTCATGATTTCTTGAGTGGGATGTTGTATCTCCTCCTTTATTTAAAATGACAATTTATGAATCTTGTGAGCTCTGGGGATACACTGACTGCTAATTACAGATTCTACTACTAATTAAAGTTTCTCAGCAAATGTCACAACTTGAAATTGCAGTAGTATATTTTCATCAAATATTTGTGTGTAAGGAGGAGGCATGTGTAAAACAGCATATTATTATTATTTGTTCCCAACAGCTATATGTATTGGACAGACTGGGGTGAAAATCCGAAGATTGAGTCTGCTTATTTAGATGGTTCTGAGAGGAAAGTTCTGGTGAATACATCATTAGGGTGGCCTAATGGTTTGGCATTGGATCTTGAAGAAAATAAACTTTACTGGGGAGATGCGAAGACTGACAAAATTGAGGTAAATTAGAAAAATTATATTTTTTCAGACAGCTTTGATAAGAACTAACTCTCTTGAGCTACTATGAGTATTACTCATATTGTAACATTGGCTCATCTTTGTTTTCATGGAAATGATCTATTTTTACCACAAATGGTTTCTGAACTGGTTGAAATTCCAAGCGCTACAGAGTTCTCTAAACGGGAGTTAAGGTGTGGATGCAATAGAGATCTGTGACTGTATCGTTGCAACTGAATTAATTTTAATAGACCCTGACCCAGGAATCAGAAGAGTAATTGGAACTAAACTGTTATTGTAAAACTAACTTAACGGAGTCTTTGGCTCATTCTTGAATGCGCCGAAACTTGGAGAAAGGTTTTTTAAGCAAGTGTTGTTCTGTTTGAGACATTTCAGCAGAGTTGTCTTGTTCTGCACATGTAGTTCGTTTAGCTGTCCTCATACAGATGGATGGAAGGATTTTGTGTAACTTCAAGACTTGCTAACTTTATGCAATAGGATGTAAATAAGTTCAGTAAAATATGTCTTCTGATACATAGCCGCAAAGCCAGCTGTAGGAATGCTTGAACATCTCTATATGGTGTTAGAGGACTTTCCTCTCTGTCAAAACACCTAATACTAAATGCCTTTTAGGAGAGTGTAAAGGAAAAACAGATTAGGACATTAAGGGAATAACTTAACAGCAGGAAAAAGTGTGCTAATGTTTCTATTTACATGCTTATGAGGCAAGGTCTGATAGTTCCAAAATTCTGGTTTCTCACTCATGAGTTTTGGCTTTATTTGTTTTGAGTTAGAGGTTTGAAGGTGAGAAACAGTTAGTCGCTCACATACTTTGCTCTACTAGTCTGCTTCCTAAATGAGGCACATCACGTTTCTTTTTGTAAGTGGGTTTTTTGAGTTTAAAAGATGATGAGAGAATGAGATTTGAGCGCCTCATTGATATGAAGCTGCTTTAAGCTGTGTCAAATCAGTGGCCTGTGTAGTCCAGAACTGTCTCTTCTTCATCGAAATGCATGTGCCCTTCCATTGAGATATGCTTCTCCCCGAGGGTATTGGCCCCAATTTCTCAAATCTTTAGACCCAGCACAATGATGATAAAGCACCTACTTTTGGTGCTGTGTAAATAAAGCATACTATTTATACTATTTATTCACTGGATATTGGAACTTGTAAAGAGGTGTCCTTGTTAATCTGTTTCTTATTCATAGGACTCCTTCTCCTGGAATAGAGTAAAGAGATGATTGTAGTTTCTCATATTTGAATTTAAATGCTCCCAATATTCAGAGTACTACAGGGTACAGATTCCAATAAATCTTTGGTCAAGGACCTTCCACAAAACAGCTCCTGGGCCTTCAGGTGTGTGGGGGGGTGGGGAGTTATAATAAGTTTTTTTGGGGGGAGGGGGAGCGTTGCCCAGTTTAATCTATAGACAAGGGTGCTCAGTTGGTAGTTTTGTTCATTCCATTGCATATCATGATGCTTCTCTAACACAATGTTACTTTCAGAAAATAAAACTCTTTTTACCTACCCAGTTCCTTGAGGTGGAAGGCCCACCCCCCCACCCCCGCTCTTAAAGCAGCTAAACATTGCTGTGCACGTTAGGAGTGAGTGTGCTCCTTATTTATGTGTGTTAAACCTTCACATGGCAAAAACAGCAGTTACTCTTTCTTGGCAGAGACCTTCCCATCTGCAGCATTCAGCTGTAAATACAAAGGACTCAGTCACTTCACAAGCAGTTTATATCCTGAAGAAACCATTTGGCAAGGCCTGTCAAACTTTGCGTGACAACAGCCTTTGGGGCTTTCACTGCAAATTTGGCACCCTGTGGTAGCATTGTTCCCAGCTTTTAAAACTTTTTGCTAAGTTAGTTTGGCAGCATGTGCAAAAGGGTAAGGAGTGGGGGGGGGGGGAGTGAAGAAAGATGAGAAATACAGCAGATTTCACATAGTTTATGTGGAAATAATGTATCTTAGCTCTACAGAATCGGCTGCTGCAGAGTTAAGGAACATAAAAGAATTGAAAGCAAATTTAGGACTTCATTGGGGGAAAAGTTAACTTTCCTTGAACGAACAGTAGATTAATACGGATTACAAGGTTCCAGCAGAGAGTGAAGCAAAGAGCCACTGGCATCCACGTGTGGAAGTTCCTAATTCTCTTTAAAAACCAATTTTGTGGTTTGGTATTAACTCTTCAGGATTTGCTTAATGACCCTGAGGCATAATTACATAATTACAAAAATCTGAACTATTTCCCTATTTTTAGACATGTTTCTAATTTAAATATTTTCGAAGCTATAGTTAGGGATGAAATGCAACACAGGGAATTATTAAATGTGGGGTTGCATCTCTCTCCACTGCCCCATTTATCATTTTAAAGGTTTTGCAGTTACTTTCTCCTGGAGGAGTCAGACTTTATGCCTAGACATTCTGAAGCATTGTGTTATGCTGAGAAGTCTCTCTGAAGCGTGACACCCGGGTCATTAGTGTCAGACCGCTGTTCTGTCCCCTCCATCTACCGACCCACCAAAGTCCACTTGGTAAATCTTATTAACCCAATTCATCCTGGCTTTGCTCTCTGGTCTCAGATTATAAAGTGTGAAAATATTTCTGTAAACTAAGGATAGATAATGCCTAGCCTGTACTTCTGTGATCAGAAAAGGCTTTCAGAGTGTTGATCTTTCTAGAAAACAATCTTCCCCCCAAGATATTTCTACCGTATGATATGTGATATTTGAAATAATGACCTCAATCTAGGTCAGTGCAAGAAACGTTTCCCCCCCATAAAAGGTAGCAGAAACTTTCCTCTTGTTTACTGATTGTTGTCTTTTCATCCCTAAATGAATGTAGATTAATCCAGAATTTTTGAATTCATCCTAGCATGTATTCATTAAAATGTAATTATATTCTTGTTTTGTACCTAATGTGTTGTAGAAGTGCTAATGATAAAAAAAACTGGTAAAAAAAGAAAGGAAAGACAATCAAAATCTGATTCAGAATATTAGTTGCAGGGCAAATTAGCACAGCTCTTATCCCTCCCCCTTTCAGTACCCAAATTTGCCTTGCCACAATGCAAAACACAGGGGACCACAGTATTAGCAAGAAGAGTGAATGTGAGTAGGGATTCCTTTGTCTTGAAATTCTAATGTGATCTTTTTCATTTGCCGAAACTTTTCTATTTTTGCTTTGGAAGAAATCACTTTAGTTCTCGCAATACTATTCATAGTTAGTCAAGCTTTTTAAAAGTTAAAGAAAAGTTGCAGAGTTGTGCTTGAAATTAATTGTGCTTTCTTAATTCGATGCCAAAATGAACTTTTATTTCAAAAAATGGGACAGGGAGGAGGAAACCATTGGGAGCTCTGAATAGGAGGAATCTGACCTTTGACCACTGAGAAGGCTGTGTCAGAAGTAAAGCAACTGCCTTCCCACAGTTGAAGGAGAAATAGGCATTGATCACCATGAGCCCTACCAAGTTGACTGACCCCGAGGAAACAACTAAAGGGCCACTGTCGACTGCAACAGTATAGCTACACACAAATCTGAAACTTGGATAACAACTAATAGTTTACTTCCGGTGGGTGAAAGAGAATGCTAACTTTCAACCACTTCCTATACAATTTGCCCATGCCTTATTCTCCTAAAGAAGAAACCCAAGGCATGGTCATTACAGTACTTGGCTCCAAACATCACTTTTGCGTGCAGAAGCTCTGACCATTTTATTTATTTCTGTACATTTTATTTTGTTTCCTTTTACTTTTACACCATCTTCTCCAGTCCAAAAGAACTCCCTCAAGATTATTCACAACATAAACTTGCATGGGATGCTTGTCTCCAATGCTCTCCTTTCAGCTGTGGCTCCTATGCCATATCATGTGCTTCTCTGGAGGATCTCCTGATCCTCTAGATTTTGATCATAAGTACCATTGGCCTGGGCAACCAATAGCAACAAGCAGCAGCAAACATCTGCTGCCCTGCCCACCATTAAGACAATGGCTTGGATCCTAATGTGAGTTGTTAAGGAAGTTCACAGATTTCCTTTCTCTTGCTCTCCCCTGCACCCCATCCCACATTGTCAGGAGTTGTCCTCACAACCCCGATAAGGCTTTTTTATGGCCACAGGTGGCTGCAGTGGAAGCAAGGAGATGAAAAACTTTCCTTCTGTGATTTTCATTAACTTTGGATCCAAAGCAATAGCATTTGAAGCAACAAGTAATGTCTGCCCTGCATTGTAACTGGGGTGGTGGCAGCACATCAGTGGTGATACAGCTTTTAGTCTTAGCAGAAGTAGCAATGAGAGTGGCTCAGGACCAGTCTGGAACAGACTCTAGCTGCTCTTTGCTGATAACTAAACTGAACAGGAGAAGTCTTATCGGTTTATAGGTCAATTCATACCGTCCTAACATGAATCATACTCTTCCCCCCCCCAAAGTGCTGCACTCTCAGTACAGTGGGAATTAGTTCAAATGGTATCCAAAAGAATGTAATTTTGCATGCGGCCATAGAATTACTTGTCATTCATTTCTGCCCTGTGATCAGTTGCAGGGAAACTTCTGCATTGTACCGGTGTAAGATTCCTGTGATGCTTTTTCAACTTTATTTCCATTATAGTTTATCAACACATACAGAACATGCCAAGCTATAACTGCTTTTCTTTTCAGAAGTTTGCAGGATAGAGTTGGCTTATACAAGAGTCTGTCTGTCTGTCTGTCTGTCTGTCTGTCTGTCTGTCTCTCTCTCTCTCTCTCTCTCTCTCTCTCTCTCTCTCACACACACACACACACACACACACAGCCCCCCCCCAAAAAAATATTGAGTTAAGGTGTCATGCTCTTTCCTATGGCCAAATATGTAATAGAAATTGAATGTCCACTTATTCCAAGTTGTACATGGTTTTGAACTCTGTTTTCTATGAACCTGTGGAGGGAAAAGCCTGCTAAACAACATGCTGAAAATAGTCTTAGCTGACCAGAATCCCTCTGCATTCCCCCTTAATAGAAATGCTCAGCCATATTCCATCTATCTGGTATCTGCAGTGGTGGGAAGATATTTTTTAAAAAAAAAAATGCCTTTCTTCAGCTTTTTTATATAAGTGTTTAGTGCCTTGATGAGACAGCAGTCACTCAAAAAGGGAAGACTTTCCTCACCGCTTTGACTCGAGTCATCCTGTGGGAAAGGAAGCTAACTTATTCTAAACTGTAGGTGACCCTTGCCTTTTTTTGTGAGCAATGAAGACATAATGGGGGCCCAGCGAAGGTTTAGCGGAACCCCCACAGCCATCTGCGCACTTCATTGGCAGAAGTGCCTTTCACTTGAACTTGCATTTGACAAGTGTGTTCTGTCTTTCTCATTCAGAAGGGCCCTTCAAAGCCAGCTAATTGAAATGCTTGCACCCCTCTGTTCCTTTTCCTTGTGTCACCCCCCTCTCCCCCCCCCCAATTTGCTTAAATTGCAGGGCACTAGTATTCATGGTTAATGAGCAAAAAAAGCCCATGCAGTTCTAGAGCTACATTTCTTTTAAAAAGCAAAACTGTATAGGAAAGTTTCTGAGTTCTGTCCCCCCCCCCAACCCCTCATACCAGCGTCTGAGAATCTAGTTTAGTCTAATAAAGAAGCTGAACGCACACACCCCCTTCCCAAGTTTCTGTTGCACACTTGTTAAAAATTCTTTTTTGTCTTCCTAGCCCTGGACTTTATGAAATGAAACACAAATCAGGCCCCTGGAATAAAAGGTTGCATGTATGCCTTGTGGCATTTGGAATGAAACTATTCACTGCCTGAATGACTATAAATAGAAAGCCAGGAGCTGTCTATTTCTCAACTTGGGGCTCCCTGTAAAGGAGCACCCTTCCCAGTAAGAGGTGACTTTTGAAAGAAAACTTTGTTCTTTCCTTGTGGGAATTGAATTGCTCAGGAATTCTTCTCCGTGCACTTCTGGTTAGAAGGCATTAATCTCCAATTTATTTTTAACAACAGCATTCTCTGTGTAATAAATGTGTATTCTTGGACCTGTAGCCAGATATGCCATCTCATCTGTGGAGTTCCATGTAAAATTCTGAATACAGAACAAACAGTTCTCTTTGCATTTTGCTGCTGAAAGCTTTCTATTGGCTCTCTTCCAGCTGTCGGCTCCTTTTTATCTTGTATTCTTTTTTTAGTAAGAAGGCTAAATTAGTGGTGCACAGGTTTTTTTCCCCAGGTTTTGAGAGACAGAACAAGAATCGTGATTGATTTTTATTATTATTATTATAAAAGATTTTATTCTCCCGATGGACCTCTGAAGTTGCCGACATAAGAACTCCAATAGCTTACTGTTGCAGTTCTTCAGGCAATTTGTTTGGTTGATTTGGCCGATATGAATGCTCAGAAATCCCCTGTGTTGTGCACTTATGCAAATGCAGTTTCAGAGTACTTTCTCCTCCCCTTTTAGGTTTTTCTAAAGAAACCAGGAGATGCCGGGAGGGGAGTTGCTCATTGACTGGTATAGTTCTACTGGCTTTGATGGGGCTACAAGCGTGAAAGTGGTGAAAGTGGTCAATAAATCATCCGCCTGAGCAGGCAATTTTAAAAACTGTCTTACACCACAATTGTTTGAGTTGTGAGAAGGGGAATTCACACCTAAGTTGGAAGCATTCTGCAAAATTAACATATGAAATTTAAATCACCTCCCTGTTAAGTCATTTTGTTTTAGCTTCTAGGTATCTTTTCATTTCTTTCTGTGATTGTATATGCAAATTACCGAGGATAGATTTGCACCCCGGTCTTGGTTTTTAGTTAAGAGGCATTTCTTATTAGGAAAGCTTACAGCATTAACCTATTGAAAACTACCTATTATATTTAAACTTCAGCCTTATTTTTGAATAAAAAGCAATAGGAAACAATTATTTGAGGCCTGTCTTAATTTTGTATACTGAATTAATCTAGAACTGGGAAATGGCCATACTTCAGCTTGCATGAGGAAATGACGGAAAATAGTTAAACTTAAAGATGATTGATTACTCATGTGGCTGAACCATAAGAGACCTCTAGGTGGCTTAAGTTGTTTTTAACACACACACCCCAGTTGAACATTGGCATAGGCAAACAATATAATGCGCCATGTCTTTCCACTTAATATTGGTTGCCTCTTGGCTTTTATGATTGCAGTCGTTCGTATGTCTGCATGCTGATTTCAGTGTAATGCTCCATATGTTTTGCTTGTCACCTTTTATTGTAAGACTTCCTTCACCTAAGGTGGCCCCCTGCTGCCCTTTTGCATGGCAGCTCCTATAGGTAGCCCTGCTGCCTTTTCCCTTTCTAACTTTCCCTTGGGAGCCTGTTGAGAACTATTGAAGACGTTGAATCCATTGTCAGTTTTCATCTTGCTTTGTCTCTGCGGACTTTGCTCATCATTTACTACAATTTTACGAGGGTTTTTTTGAATATGTCGTCTATCATCCATTCATAGATGTAAATTTTCCATTCAGTTGTTCATTCTGTTTACAGTGGCTAGATTCCCCGCCCCCATAATGGCCATTTGCCTTTTTAAATCTCTTCTGGAGATGTTTAATTTCCTTATAATACAACATCATAACATGGTTGCTTAAATGTTGATTGAGGTCCTACATATAACTAGAAAATTTTCTATCGCTGAAATTTCTGAACTTTTAAAATATGCTACCATTGATTGGTTCTTTTCTAATGCTAGTGCCTGCAAAAATATATATTAAATGTATAAAACTGGATTAAGCATGTTTAGGTACTGACAAATAGTTTCAGCATGTTAGAGGATTATACAGCTGTGATGCTGCTTGAATTTTGAACTGACCTTGTTGACTGGACTTGTTTCCTAATTGCATCAAATTGTAATATTTTAGAGGATGACGGACTATGAGTTTAGCTGCAATGATACACACATCCTTGTGTATCCTTGAAAATCAATGGGATTTAATCTGACTAAATGCATGCAAGATTACAGCCAGTGTCACGACTGCTACTGTTAGAATAGTTCCCATTACCAGGTCCTCTAGTAATTGTCTGTCACTTGGTGAAAACCAAAGATGGAGATTTACAAAGGAAGTCTAGCTGCATAAGAACTGGCATGCAAATTTTCTTACCCCAACTCCGCCTAAGTACTCATTATTTCATTTCAGCACTAATCGCTATCTTTGGATCTAATTCTCACTGCTTTGTTCACTTGTTCAGCCTTCCAGTATATTGCTGTTTAGGACTATGACTTGCATTTGAAGTTCAAGCATTTAATTGCTATTGTGAAGTCATTATGAAAGATTTCCTTGTGCTAACATCCAAATTTCCATGCTGAATTCTTAACACTCATAAATATATTAGTGAAATGCTGTAAGATAAAAGTATATTGCATGTGTTTTAATCTCTTCCAAAAGTGTTATAGCCCCTATGCTATTGATACCACTTTAAAACAAAATGATGTTGTCACCTACTATGGCCAACTAAAGACTCCTCTTAAAAAAAAAAATCCTGCTATTGCTCAATATATTCTCCTTTCAGTGTGAGACTTTTTATTACTTGGTGCCATGTGCAACCTAATTGCTTTCCATATTGCCGTATTGGAGAAAGATTCTCAGCTAACTACTGTAAATGTGAACATGCATCAGACTGATGGTGGGAAAAACCTCTGCCTGAGACCCTGGAAAGCTACTGTCAGCCAGAGTAGACTGCGCTGGGCAAGAACATCAAATAGCCTGGCCTGGCTAAGGCAGCTTTCCCCCTCTTTGGGCCTCAGGCTGAATGGAGGCAAGCAGCTTGCCACTTACTCCCCTTTCAGCCTAGCTGCCAGGCGCCAGATGTGTGCATGTCCCTGTGTGCCGCTCTCCGCTGCCAGCATTTTGCTAGCAGCAGGAGGGCATGTGCACATGTGGCACCATCCTCTTTGCTTGCTTGCTCCAAACCAAACGGGATTGGCTGGTGGTGGTAGCAAGAAGTTCCTCTTCTCGATTCCTGCTTGGCTTTATGCCCAGCTGTTAAAAGTTCAGGATCCTTTTCCTTATTTCTGTCTGTTCACCCGAGCGGCTGCTGCTGGTAAATAACACTGCTCAGTATGGTGCTGCCTCTGCCGTTGCCATCTATTACCTTAATCTTTTAAGAGACACATTTCCCCCCCAGGCTTTTGTTAAAGCTAAGCCCTGTCTTCTGTATGTTATAATTAATTATTTGTATTGATGTTCTGTATATTGATGTAACCTTTGTGTTTTTAATTTTGCTGCATACCACTTAGAGATAAATAAATGGATGATGCTACTACTACTACTACTACTACTACTAATAATAATAATAATAATAATAATAATATAACATCCTGTCCCTACAGGGTTTTAAATTATTTTCCTTAATATCTGAGGGCTGTCCTTTGTATGTAGGAAATCCGTCCTAGGCTCTCCTTTCCCATTATTCCTGCCTGGCATGTTTGCATGTTTGAAAATAGCAAGGTAGGTACCATGTTTGAAAATAGCAAGGATGACAGAGACCTTTGCTTCAAGGCGATAAAGGGTTTGGAAACCAAGCCTTATGGAGGGAGTTGGGTGTGTTTAACCTTGGAAAGAGGAGATTAAGAGGAGATATGATAGCTGTCTTCAAATATCTAAAGGGCCGTCACATGGAAGATGGAGCACGTTTGTTTTCTAGGACCCAAACCAATGGATTCAAGTTATAAGAAGGTAAATTCCAACTAAACAGGAAGAATTTCTGGTGGTAAGAGCTGTTCCACAGTGGAACACACTCCCTCAGGAGGTGGTAGACTCTCCTTTATTGGGCGTTGTTAAGCAGATGGCTATCTATCTGTCTTGGATGCTTTAGTTGAGATTTGTGCATGGCCGGGGGTTGGACTAGATGACTCCCAGGGTTCCTTCCAGCTCTATGATTCTTCCGTGTCCTCTTCCATTCTCAGTGGATGTACAAATTGCTTTCCTCCAAGGGGCAAATACAAATAGTAAGGAGGCAGGCTTTCGGTTGCTAATAGACACCTCCAGAATTTGCTTTCTGATAAAATGTATAGGCCTGAAAGTCCTCCAAAAGCAGAAGAAAAAGCTTGCCATTTTAGAGATTAGGGATATAGGTGTGCATGCATTAGCTGTATGACTTTTGCATGCTGTCAGTCTGTCCTATATTTAGACCTGCTGCTGCCTGCCCTGAATGTATACTGGAACAGGATTGAGCAATTCTGTGAATATAAAGAACAGAAGACTTGTGTAGAATTCAATAATAACTACTTGTATATTTGGCCAGTCAGTTCCATTTAATTTCTCTCTGTAGCTCAGAGCTAGAGCCCCTGATGGGCATGTGGAAGGTCCAGGTTTGGTCCCTGTTATCTCCTGGTGGCGCTGGGAGAGATTTCTGCCTGAAACCCTGGCAGGTTGATGATGCTGAGCCAGGCAGGCAAATGGTCTGACATGGTATAAAGTGGCTTCCTATAATTATCTGAATGTTTCCCATCATAGTTATGATTCACAACAGAGGGCTTTATTTGTACTATTTTAAAGTTCTTTCTGATGTGTGTACCTTTGTCTGATCAACTAGTTCCAAGTAAGTCTTGGACACAGAATCATCTGTATTATTATTATTATTATTATTATTATTATTATTATTATTATTAGGTAAAGGGTAAAGGTACCCCTGCCCGTACGAGCCAGTCTTGACAGACTCTAGGGTTGTGCGCCCATCTCACTTAAGAGGCCGGGGGCCAGCGCTGTCCAGAGACACTTCCGGGTCACGTGGCCAGCATGACAAGCTGCATCTGGCGAGCCAGTGCAGCACACGGAAAAGCTGTTTACCTTCCCGCTAGTAAGCGGTCCCTATTTATCTACTTGCACCCGGGGGTGCTTTTGAACTGCTAGGTTGGCAGGTGCTGGGACCGAGCAACGGGAACGCACCCCGCCGCGGGGATTCGAACCGCCGACCTTTCGATCTGCAAGTCCTAGGCACTGAGGCTTTTACCCACAGCGCCACCCGCGTCCCATTATTATTATTATTTCATTCACTTTCTATAACAAACAAAAACAATCACCCCCCACCCCAGTTTAAAAGGCCATAGCTTGTCTAATTAACCAAAGGCCTGGGAGAAGAGGAATGTTTTTGCCTGGCATGTAAAGATATGTAAGAAAGATGCCAGGCGAGCCTCCCTGGGGAGAGCATTCCACTAGCAGGGAGCCACCAGAGAAAAGGCCCGTTCTTGTGTTGCCACCCTCTGGATTTCTCTTGGAGGGGGCACACAAAGAAGGGCCTCAGATGATCATCGCAGGGCCTGGGTTGGTTCAGTCCTTGAGGTATGCTTTCCTAACTACAGAATAGATAGAGGATGACTGGCTTGCTTGGCTAGATGAGTTGGAATGAGACTGAGGGAGGACTAAGGCTTGAATGATTAAGCTGCATGAGCATTTAATTTTCTTTTCCATTATAATGGATCATTGTATTGCTTTGGAAATACCTTTAAAGCAATGGGTTAAATTTTACAACTGGCAAGTGCGGAAGACATTCCTGCTGTAGCTTACTGCACTTCCCATAAGTTGTTCCTAAGGCCCAAGGGATCCTCCAAAACAATATTTGAACTGGTGACTTGCCCCCTTGTGTAAGCAGATGTATATTTTCTTTCTTGGAAAGCGCACCATTAGAGCCAAGCTCATTTAAAAAAAAACTAAATTAAATCTTCTCTTGAATGGATACACAAACATATGTGTATATCTACAGGTGTGATCTTACGATATTCATTACATAGGTTAAAACACAAATGGATGCTTCCATATTTATGAGCTGTAGGCCTCGAGTTTAAATGAGGCCATTACTTAATATCTCTCCAAATTTTTGGCAAACAGAATTGTACATGTGTAGCTATCGGCAATGAAAGTCCCTGATGCGTATTCATTCAAGGTGGGGAGAGTAACATGCATTGATCTTTAATTAGTCAACGGAGCACAGTTTGCAGAATCTTGTTAGGTATTAATAGACGCTTGCGTTGCCTGGGGGTAGGGGAAAAAATGGGATGCGTAATTGAGCCTATCTCTAATCATTCCTTATGTCATGAAATTCCAGCCAGACACAATCAGTGTGCCTTGCTTTGGTTTTGTCAGTGGGAGCCTTAGAGAGTGTTTGTGTGCAAAATCCGCTTTTAACTTGCTATGCTCTTGTTTTGTAATGCAGGGGAAACACTACTTAGGGACAGGTATTTGCTTTCTAAAAAACGTTATCATCCTTATTGATGAGACAGTGAAGGAAGGCAGCTACCAGAGAAGGGTGTTGGTATACATCTGTTAAGTTACAGTTGTCTTGGACATGACATAGCAGCTACTAATCCATGCTACCCATTGTCTTGCCTGATGCTTGGCTTTGGGAGTTTATGAAAACAGAAAGCCACGTGTGTTTGGTAGACTTCCATATTTCACGGTGAATTTACACTCTGGGTTCCCTGCCTTCCAGAACGAGTAAAAGAAATTGGTATAGGTTGGACACCCGAAAAAAACTATTTGAGGAGCAAAGAAAGATATACAATGAATTATTGGTGCAATGGAAGATCTGAAATTATAGAGTTTAATTGAA
Organism: Podarcis muralis; assembly: GCF_964188315.1. Classification (NCBI taxonomy): domain Eukaryota; kingdom Metazoa; phylum Chordata; class Lepidosauria; order Squamata; family Lacertidae; genus Podarcis; species Podarcis muralis. The sequence goes on from NC_135655.1 coordinate 77,799,295, forward strand.
CCATGTCTGAATTGAGGCTATTACTCAGTTCAGGTAAAACAAAACACTTCTTAGTTTCATGGTTTAAATAGTGTAAATATTTGAGTGTCTTTGAACATGCACATGAAGAATTATATATGCATTAGGTAAGGAATGTCTTTCAAAACTACCACTATTGGGAAAATAGAGGCTATTGTCCCCCTTTTTTGAAAAAAAAGCACACACCTACTTTAGTCGGGATTGCTCTCCCAGTGTTCATAATAAGCATGACACTGCACGCCTTCTAAAAATGGAAAGGATGCAAGAGTACGTTGCACCCCCCCCCCCCTGAAAAAGCCCAAAGCTCACTCTTGATTTAACCTGAAGTAGAATCACAGGGGTGATGTGATGTCTCAACATGCCCTTGGTTTGTATTGAAAAGCTATATTTTGAATGCAACGTGTCACAACTTCAGTCAAAGAGCTCATTGTAGCATAGAAGCTTCCATTATCTTTCCCTTTTACTGGGCAGCTGCTCTCTTTTTTCTAATCACATTTGGCTTTATTAAAATGTTTTGCATGGCTTTAGCATGGATCAGACTAATGACACCTAGGAGGGAGCAAAAGGAATCCTAAGAAGCAGAAAGGCTGACCTGCATCAAACCCAAAGGTGCATGTGAAAATGGTGACCCATTAATAGTGTAGACTAGGGCAGTGTTTCCCAAACGTTTTTGGGCAACGGCACACCTGTTTACCGGAAAAAAATCTCGCGGCACACCACCATTAAAGCCCCGCCCCCGTGACGTCATTCGGGGAGCCGGCGGCCCGGGCCTGAGCTGGAAGGAGAGGCGGTGCTTTTCGGCACAAGGCAATCGGCCTGGAATTGTTTCCCGCGCGCTGCGAAAGGGAACAGCTGCGGTCGCGCGAACCCTCCGGCGCTGGGAGGGGAAAGGGCGGAGTCGCAGAGCACCAGCTGGCCGAGCGGTTGCGCGCAGCGTTGCGCTTTTGGAGAGCGTGCGGCTGCTGCTAGGGGATCCGGGGACGTGAGCAGGCCTGGCCCGACCCGGGTTGAAGGAGGACAAGCCGGCAGCGCGCCAAGTGAGTTCGGTTGCGCACGACGGCCCCCGCTCCCCCCACCCCCGCCGGATCCTCGCCGCCGCCGCCTCTCGCCCGCCTCCCTCCCACGGCACACCACCCGATGTCTCACGGCACAGTAGTGTGCCGCGGAACACCGGTTGGGAAACACTGGACTAGGGCATGACTTTTGAAATTAACAGGTAGAAGATATCCAAAATGTGGCCTATTGTTTATTTGTCTTTAGTTGCTAGCTAGACTGAGGCAAGCATATTTATTAGTCCTTTATTGGAATAGATATTGAATCATTTTGTTTATATTTTTGCAAAATTTATTTGCAGCCTGCCATATTAGACCTCAGAAATATACAGCAAACCCAGTCCAGAGAAATACCTGGTTGGTGGATGTTGTTTCTCTCTCTTCCCTCCCCAACCCCATTTCTTTCATTCATTTTTGCCTCATACTTTCTCCTTAGAGGAACATTGGGGCTCTTTGAATAAGCAAATTGATATGCTGTTAAATGCATTTGGTAACTTGCACCAAATTATAAAGGAGAAAAAGCAGCATATATGAATCATTGTTAGTCATATGAAACTTCTCTTGCTTTTTTTTTTTTAACCTGAGTTGCGCTATAATTTATGGGTGCTGACCCATACTTGTGAACGCAGTAGTTTAACAGAACTGGGATTTATGGTCATTGCAGGTCTAGGCGAACAACTCAAGTTTCCGATTGTGTCACAAGAACATATAGCTAATCTGCAGTGCTAACAAGTAGGAGAGCAAATGTAGCATCTTTAGAGGCAGAAATTCTGCATGTGTCTGGATAGACATGGTGCACAATGCACTTAAATTATCTTCTTTCTTTGGAGTTATATTCTTTTCTGAGTGTAAATTGGAATCTCAGCCAACAATAAAACAGAACAAGACTAAGCAATGAAGGAATGGAATGTATTTCAGCCTTGGTGCGAAGTCAGAATCACATTCGTTTGTAAAATAAAACGTGTGAATAAGCTGTGGACATTGGCTTCATTATAACTTTCCAGGATTGTTCCATTCTATTGAGCAGCTCTCCCCTTTCGATTTTTGCTGGGAAGTCCATTGAGCCTTTAGAAGGAATAATTGTCTTTAGGTTGTGATCTTTCATGGGTTGTCCTTAAAAAAAAAAAAAAAGCTGTTTGCTAGACAAAAAGATAATACATAACTGTTGTGCAGCCAATCCTAAGACTACATCATGCTTGCAAGCGTGACCCTTGGGTGATGCAGAGAAAAGCTAAGCCACACATCACTGAACATGTTGTAGATATTAAAATAGTTTGACAGAGGGAAAACCTCTATTATAAATTGGGGTTTGATTTGGAGAAGTCTCCGGTGTTGGATCTCATTTGGAATATCTGAGAAGCCAGTCCTAAAAGAATTGCAGCTTAGTTTAAGGGTGTGTTTAAGTTGCGGCAGACTAAGTGCGCCTCACTTGTCAAAAATTTTAGTGAAGCTTTCTGTGTTGTTAAAGGTTTCCCTTCAACTAATTATCTCATGCAAAAGGAAGTGTGCATAGTAGATATTTGTTATGGTTATGGTTGCAGCTTATTAGCATAATTACACAGAAACGGGGATTGAAGTTTCTTGTTTTATAACAATGTTGTGGTTCACAGTTGCCATCACAGCTGGTGAATTATCTGTTCACAATGCATTCCATATGTGCTGGAGACCACATTGAGTAGGAATTTACAGGGCACAAGAGAGGAGTGTAAATAGTGGGGTAGATATGCTACTCTCTCCCCCCTCCCCTCCATCCTGAGAATCCATATATGAAAGGCTTGGTAGAACAATGGGGGGTCATACTTTGTGTTTGAACTTCAAATGAACATTCAAATGCAATTTAATTTTGGCCAAGGGGCCTGAGCATTGGCAGGAGCAGTTGGCTGAACTGCAGATAAATATCAAACTTTATCATAGAGTGCCTATAGGGTATGAGTGTGTCCATAAGAACCCTGCTTCTGATACTGCCTAGATAGTGCAGCAGGGAGGTTGTAAGGAGAGAGTTACCGCTGGGTCTAATAGTAGCATGGACTTGTTCAGGTTCACAACCCACTTGTGGAGGCTGTGCTGTGGCATTTCGTAAGCACCTTGTTTATGTGGCATTTGAAAACCTGACAGTTTTGCAGATTTACATTCAATAAGTTTACTTCCCCAAAAGATACTCCAGACTAGCTGACTACAGCTGGGGTTCTGCATTATTTAATCCACAGATATAATTGGAGGATGAAAAATCTAACACTCCACCTCATTTGGTGGGACCAGCCTTCCTCAGCCTAGTGCCCTCCAGGTGTTTGAGAGCACACCTCTTATTTGCTTTAGCCAGCAAGAACGAAGGGAGTCTAAAGTATCTGAAGGGCACCAGATTGGGGAAGGCTGCTATAAATCAGCGTGACCTTGCAGCAAATGATTGTGCCACTGCAATTGATGGAACTTGTTTGAGTAAATTTGGTAAGGTTTGCAAGGTTCTATTTTAAGGGCAACTTAAAAATCCAAAGTGTTTTAAAACAGTAGATTGCACTTTCGGAAAGAGTTGTAATTCATGTCTGAACTAACTTCTTGATTTCAAGGCAATTTTTGCAATGTGGATTACATTAGGATCATATGCTTGAACACAGTAAGCATAAAAACAGTAGATTTGGGATGTAAATTAACACCACCATTCAAAATAAGATTTTACCCACATGTCAAAGAAAGAGATTTGATGGCTAGAAAAAAGCAAAACCTTCAAATGCTAGTTATATAAATCAAATTCAGTTTTATTCCAGGCAGAATCTGAAGCAGACAAAGGCCTTGTTCACACACAACGCTAAGCCAAACTATGGCTTAAAATCCTTAAAGTAAAAGAGTAAATGTCTTGGTGGATAGTTAGAAAAGCATCAACAATTTGCTCCCTCTCTGCTCTTGCTGCCATGCTACTGGAAGCTAAACCATGGTTTGGCTTATTGTTGCATGTGAACCAGAACTCATGGTTTGCCTCACACAAACCATGAGCTGTGACCAAAGTTTATTCTTGGCCTATTGCTTGTAGGTGACAAACCATGAGCCCAGGTTTTCACATAATGCTAAGCTAAACCATGGTTTCGATCCTGGTAGCATAGCAGGATGCTGGGGGTGGGGTGGGTGGGAGAGAGCAAACACTGTTAATTATCTAACTGCACCAGCATGCTCGCTCATTAATGCCTTGTGTTACATACAGACGAGGCCACAGAAATATCTTTGGCTGCCCCACTCAGTGATGGGCGGTTTACAATATGAAAACCCAATAATACAAAACATAGTAACAAACTATAGCTCCTCCCCTCACTTGTCATCACTAGCTGTAAATTGCTGGATATAAACAATTATTATGCAGGGATTTTGTTTAGGCATAGATGTACATAGTGATTGATTTTGAAACATGAGGCATAATGCTTCAACAGTAAACATGAACCAAAGAATGCTAAGATTAAAGAGGAGTTTTGCATACCTTAAGAACTTCCAGGTAATTGGTTCAAAGTGTGGCCTGAAGGCACATGAGACCGCCACCTTGCTGAAGGCGAGCAGGTCAGTGCCTGGAAGGGGAACCACCTGGAAACCACATGCATATCGCCTTGGATTGCATGATTGAAGAAATGTGGAAAGCGTAAGAAAACAAATACATTGGTACCTCAGGTTAAGTACTTAATTCGTTCCAGAGGTCCGTTCTTAACCTGAAACTGTTCTTAACCTGAAGCACCACTTTAGCTAATGGGGCCTCCTACTGCTGCTGCGCTGCCGGAGCACGATTTCTGTTCTCATCCTGAAGCAAAGTTCTTAACCCGAGGTACTATTTCTGGGTTAGCAGAGTTTGTAACCTGAAGCGTATGTAACCTGAAGCGTATATAACCCGAGGTACCACGGTAAATAAAAGGCCTGGTTTAGTGATGACACTAAATCATGGTTTGTTTAGCTTGACAGTGGTTCATCAGAACCTGACTCACTAGGCTCACTAACTGGAGGATCATAAATGATGGTTTGAAGCTGGCTTGTGAATCTCTGCTTATACTGTTGCTGTTCGTTATATCAAAATCTGATACCCTTAAAAAACAACAACTCCTAGTTGAGTTTCATCACTGCCCACCTGTCTACAGAGACACAATGTAAAAGCAGTTCAAAAGCAAAACTGTTCATGCGGCTAAAAGGCTGCCTTGTGACTTCTCCTATGTTTCTGTCCCTTGTCACTGCCTGGCAACAGGCTCCTTTCCTTGCTCACCCCTTCACTGACAAGGTCTTCCTCTCCAGGCCAGCTGCCTAGAGCTCCAGCAGCGTTGCAAGAGGGAAACTGTCAAAGAGACAATGTGCTGTTTTACCCATTATCTCACAAGGGATATGTTAAAAGCTCTGCCAACAGTTATACAGATGCAGTCCCAGAGTTTGACCTAAAGGCCTCCGTCAGCCATTCTCACTTGCTTCTGCTGACACCTGTTTGTTCTGCTGCTTGCTCACCTGTTAAGTTTTTGCAATGAAAACTACAAGCTTTGGGAAAACAGAAAGGCAGTTCCCTTCTTGACCTATTTGTATGGCTCCAAGAGGAATTCAACTGACTGCCACTAAAAGCACAAAAGCTGGACTGGATAGACCTTGGTCTGATCCCACAAGGCAATTCTTATTAAGGAGTGATCAAAGAATTATTGTAGTTGGACTGTTTATATATTCTCATGCTTTTTCAGGTAATAAACGTGGATGGAACCATGAGAAAAACTCTCATAGAAGATAAACTTCCACATATATTTGGATTTACTTTGCTGGGTGACTACATCTACTGGACAGACTGGCAGAGGCGGAGCATTGAAAGAGTTCACAAAATAAGGGCAAGTAGGGACATAATCATCGATCAGTTGCCAGACCTGATGGGCCTTAAAGCGGCAAGTGTCACTAAAGCTGTTGGTAAGTGAAGACAACGTACAGTTGATTTGTGCTGGGTTCCATAATAATAACTTTTGCAGTAAAAGCAATAGTCAGTTTATTAATGTGTTAAGTAGGAAGACAAACTTGCATTGGTCGAATCCTGTGAGTTCCTTGTCTGATGGAAAAGGGGGTCTTGGGGAAGTCTCCTCTTTGTCCCAAGAGCTGTCAGATTTATGAGAATCATGCCTAACCCATCCCCTGCAGTGAGTTTGGGGATGAAGTGAGGGAGTGAGTACGCTTCTGGTCCCCATCAGTTTTGAGCCCATTGCAGGGGCTTTTACTTGGATGATGCAAAGCAAGTGGCAGGTATGTTCATCACCCAAATATGTTTCCTTGGCTGCCCAACAGCTTTCAGTTGTGTCCTATTTCCAAGCTGCCAGGAAATTTCCAGTCCTATTTCCAAGCTGCCATGTTTCACCCTTTTCTTGGTGGCAAAGGGGAAAATGCATGCATTATCATACCATTGGACCATGGCAGATCGAGGGCCTGGGAAGAGAGAACTGCTGATTAATTTTTGCTCCCTATATAATTTTTTGTGGCTGATATTGGGAGTTTCAAGCATTGATAGGCTCCCTTCAATCCTGCTCAACCCCACTTTTCAAACCTTATTGTCCATCCTCTCTACTAGCAAGTTATGCATAGATGATTGTGAAGGGAAGGAAGCTTCCTGCTCAGTCCATGACCAAAAAGCTTGTGTGGGCTGATCAATAAATCCCCCCACACTTTTCCATGTTTATATTTATGATGCAAAATAAGTAATTTGTCGTGCATCATTGCAAATGAGAAACAAGTGTGCTTTTTAGAGATGCACTGCATAGGCCACAAAGCATACCTACTTGTAATACCTTCCCATTTTAGGCTTAGTGGCAAAAGGCACACATCATTAGCAGCAGATTCTATTATGCTCTCTTGACCTATTTTTATGTCTAGAGAGGCTTTCAGTTTAATTATGATGTCTGAAAAGAGCGACCATTTGTTACCCTTCATGTCTGCAGATAGAAGGATCTATATTGCTCCTATGTGAAAGCCTGCCTCCTGTCTTTACTTATTAACTGAGTTCATGTTTCACCCTATTCTTGTACTTGTGAAGCTAGCATTTCCCCCCTTACTGGAGTCACTCTGCAGCTTCTTTATTCACTTCGTTATCCCCTCCACAAAGCCTAAGCCAAGCACTTACCCAGCTTCCTATGTTGACATTTCCTTACAAGTCAGGGGCAGGGAACTGGATTTGGCCACTGGGTTGGATCCAGAGCTGGCCCACCCTCCATTTTTGACAGGTTGGCAGAGTATACTGTGGAGTCATATTTGCTGGCTGTAGGAAAGACAGTTTCCAAGCCTGGCCTTGTGATAATGCCACTTAACACTCTTGTCTCCAGGGTGCTCAGGATTTTCCAGTTGACCTGGAATCTGTTGCACTTCAAAAAGTGGATCAGTTTTGGTGTATGTAACTCAGCAATAATAATAATTTTGATACTAAATATAACAGTGGGCTACTGGGGAAGGTGTATGAGGGATCTATTTTGCCAAAGTAGTAAAAGACCTTTAGTGATGAGGGCTACATGGAAACTGGAGCATATTTGCCATCTGTATTGGAAGCTGAAATTGGTCAAACATAGAATTGTAGAGTTGGAGGGGACCGGGAATATTTTGCCCACAACCCTGAGTCTCATGCTCTTCCAACTGAGCTATCCTAGGAATGATGTGGGGCATTTCACTGACCTTTCTGTACACAGTCAAATGTTTGCATCATGTCAGGGTAAGACAGGAACATCAATTCAGAATAACATAGTAAGCATTTATATTGGGGGGGGCCGGTATTTTCATAGCCAGAAGTGCTACACATCTGGCTTTGGTAATCCATACATCAGCCCTGTAATGTAGGTTAGTACTGTTCCAATGTTTTGAGTGGAGGCTTGCCTAAGGCCACCTAGTTATTTCATGGTTTCATGACAGGTGAACATTTCAACTAGCTCTCTAATAGGAACGAATAAACAAGTGGGGAACGATCCTTTAAGCAGCTTTCTTCAGACAGACTCCTCCTAAGAGGTCATTTTGGGCACATGAGGCAGTTTTCAACTAACTGGGCTAGTGCAAGTATTTGCACCAGCCCGGGAGGATTTTATCCTTCAACTCCCCCCATGTCATGCCCATACCTGCTTTAGAGGGTTTGGGGACACTCCCCAAGAGTAGATTTAGGGGGGCACATGGGGTAGAGGATGGGGAGAACATTCTGTTGCACAAGGAGAAACTTTTGAGCTTTCCTCCCATCTCCTTCTTCCCTTCCCTCCCTCCCGAATGTCTATAGCCATGGGGTACATGACATTCTATCTTAGCCAAGTTTTCTTCTTCAAAGAACTGTTTTCCTTTCCAGGAACAAATCCATGTGCCGAGAACAATGGAGGCTGCAGCCACCTGTGTTTCTTCACCCCTCAGGAGTGCAGATGTGCCTGTCCCATTGGACTGGAGCTGCTGAGTGACATGAAGACCTGCATCATTCCAGAAGCCTTTCTTGTTTTCACCAGCAGAGCAGCCATTCATAGGATTTCTCTTGAAACAAACAATAACGACGTAGCCATTCCTCTTACTGGTGTCAAGGAAGCCTCTGCGCTAGACTTTGATGTGTCTGACAACAGAATCTATTGGACAGATATTAGTTTGAAGGTACTCATGGCATCCGAATATAACAGATCGTTTTGTATGCAGCTAGTTTCAGTACACTTCCTCCACAACACTAGTCCGATAATAAATAAATTTGTCCTGTAGGTCTTACAAAATATAACACTTGGGTGAATGTAATGAAAAGCAATAAAAAAAAATTAAGGACTCTAGCGTGAGCTTAATAAATCTGTTTGATGTATATGTGGAAATCAGGAAGTGTAAATAGTTTGTAAATTGTGTTACAAGAACATGCATATGAGCATAAATATTCCGATAATGTCTCTAAAATACTTGTGGGGTTGTTTTTTTGCTTTGGTGCCATGAATTTTTTTTAATACATATTTTTCTTTTCACTAATAACTTTAGTAAGTGAGATATTACTTAATTTAATTTGTGTTCCTGAATGCTTGTAATATTTCAACAAAATTGTTTTGTAGACAATAAGCCGAGCTTTCATGAATGGAAGTGCAATTGAGCATGTGATTGAGTTTGGCTTGGATTACCCTGAAGGAATGGCTGTAGACTGGATGGGGAAGAACCTTTATTGGGCAGATACCGGGACCAATAGAATTGAAGTGGCACGGTTGGATGGGCTGTACCGACAAGTTCTGGTGTGGAAGGATTTGGACAACCCAAGGTCGTTAGCTCTTGATCCATCTAAAGGGTAAGGAAGCTTTATCCTCCCCCCACCCCCATCATAGTAACAGTAATAGGCAATGCTATACTATACACGTTGAGGTTAGGGGCCAAAGCTAATACACATGTCTTGTCAATTCAAATAGTTTGTTATAATATGGCAACTATTAGGTTGTGGTTCCTGTCTGACTATTTGGAGTCTTTCAGACAAGCTGGTATTATCAAGGAGTTGGAAATTGCTCCTTGAAGATGTCCCTAAGATTATGAAATGGTCTCAAAAACATTATCCTTAATTTTTTTTCTTGGCTTGTGAAGATGTTGTCCATCTGCCTTCCAGTTAAGTGTCTCACTGATATCTTAAGTCTCATCCCATGATGGCTATACTTTCCCTCGATGGTTGGAAGCAGTATGCTTCTGAAAACCAGTTGGTGGAATCATTGGAGAGAGTGCTGTGATGTTTAGGTTCTGCTTGTCGGCTTCTCATGGGTATCTGGTTGGCGGCTGTGAAAACAGGATGCTGGAGTAGATGGGCCACTGGCCTGTTCCATCAGACTCTTCTTAGGTTCTCATGTTCCTGTTTTTTTCTTTAGGCTTAAAGACTTATTTAAAATGAAAGGGAGAATTTTCCATTCCAACAGGATGCACAAAATGGTTTTGACAGCTACACAGCCCCTGGCCAACCATAGACTTCTCCCACAACCTCCCATCTTCCTGCTCCAGAATAATCCCAGAGAGAATAATTTATGAAAAGAGTACCAATACTAAATGTAGTGTTGGTTTTCTTATGCAGACTGCTTTAACAGTTCTTCATGGAAGTAAAAAGCAGGTTACAAAATGTTATCATATCATAAATAAACAGAAATTTCTGAACAGAAAAAGTTATGAAGGAAGATCTAAAGAATCGCAAGGAAAATCAATTTGGTTGGGTTGGGTTGACTTCTACTTATATAGTCAGAAGAATGCTGGTCCTTTATGGCTCTAGACTTAAGGGTGTAAAATACACAAGGGGACATCCAGTTGCTTCCAAACTCTCGAGTTCTCTAGAAATCAATGCTCCTACACAAATGCTCCCACACAAATGTTGGTTCTGTAAAACGTCGTTGGGATTATTGTGATAACCAGTGTCTATACTAAATGCTATTTCGTATACTCAAGCTGATAGGAATCTTCAAATTTCTGAAATACTCATTGAAACAGAATATGTATTGTCCAAGTGTTCAGCATAGTTCAGTTAATATTGTTAATCATTAGTTAATAAGCACCTAAAATCAGTTATTACAAAACTCACAATACATTGTGTTGTTTTCTTTTTAAATGTCTGGAAGTAAACAAAGGTCTAGGTACATTGTCTTGATATGGCTTAAGCAGCTAATTATTGTTTGTTCTGATTTTTAATTGCAGGTACATGTATTGGACAGAGTGGGGTGGCAAACCAAAGATTGTTCGGGCATACATGGATGGTACAAACAGCATCACTCTTGTGGATAAAGTGGGCCGTGCCAACGATCTCACTATTGATTATGAAGATCAAAGACTCTATTGGACTGACCTCGACACAAGCATGATCGAATCATCAAATATGCTTGGTAGTGTGCCTCTACTTGGAAAATATCAGATGTGATGTACAGAAAAGTTTCTATATAAATTAGGTGGCAGAATTCTCTTAAACCAGGAATTGCACAAATTCAGTCCAAGAGTTCCAGGCTTCAGCTTTAATTTTTATATGTGTCTTCGTTAGTTTTAATATCAACATTTAATGAGATACTCAGTTCAACAAACTGAAGAAAACATGCTACGTATAAAAACTATTCTGATTTGCTAAACTGGGCAATGGCAGTATCATTCACTTCCTTGTAAACGCTCTTGTAAGCTTTATGTGAATTTATAATTTGGTGTAAAACTTAATTTGGAGGTATATATGAGCATATTTAAAATTCTTAAATATTCTTTGTATTTTAAGATATATTTTTTAAAAAACCACTAAAATATTTGAAAGCATTGGCCTGTGAAATGAAAGAAAAATCTGAAGCAACTGTAGCTTCAGTCAGTCAGATTTTATAGTTCTTAGCAGCTCTTCTTAACAGTTCTTACAATATAAATCATACAAAAACCAAGAGTATGTTAAACAATCAAAGAAGTAGCTCCTTTGATACATTCACTGCCCATCCTCAGAATAGCATTTGCAGCAAAATATAGGCGTAATCGGGTGCAGGGAGAGGGGTTTGCCTGAAAATAGGCTTTTCCATTAAGTGAAGCTGAGCTAGTAGATCCCAAATGGTTTTATTTATGTGTTTTTGTGTGTGTGTGTGTGAGAGAGAGAGAGAGAGAGGGAGAGAGGGAGAGAGAGACTGAGATCGAGACCAAAGCACTCATTGGGAATGTTCAAGAATAAATACTGTTCTTGAGTTCCAAACCTAGTTCAGTCCTTTCCCCCCAAAGTGCAATATTGTGCAGGTTTTCCTGGGCTGGGGGATTGGGAATTCTAGAGCGGCCGTGATGGGCAACCTGCCGTCATGGTAATTAAAAGGTCATTGGTGATCATTTAAAATCCTTGTGGCATCCAAATTAGACACGGTATGTTTTGAAAGCAAAAAAAGAGAAAAAGTTAAAATCTATCTCCCGCAATTAATCTTTTATCATTTGGCTACCTAATTCTCATTTTTTTAACATTTATTAACAACATATGTTCATGTTTCCTCAGGACAAGAGAGGGAAATAATAGCTGATGATCTACCTCATCCCTTTGGCCTAACTCAGTACAGTGACTTCATCTACTGGACAGATTGGAACCTTCACAGCATAGAAAGAGCGGACAAGACAAATGGGAGAAACCGGACACTAATTCAGGGACGTCTGGATTTTGTGATGGATATATTGGTTTTCCATTCATCGCGGCAAGATGGCTTCAACGACTGTGTACAAAACAATGGACACTGTGGGCAGCTGTGCCTGGCTGTACCCAATGGCTATACTTGTGGCTGTGCATCTCACTACACGTTGGATCCCAACAGCCGGAACTGCAGTTGTATGTGTTTACCTTTTTCTGCAGTTGTATAAATACTTGCAACTATTTTCTCATAGCAAGCCCTTGGTTCACATGCATGCCTTCATTGTACATGTTGGGTGTGTGTGTGTGTGTGTGTGTGTGTGTGTGTATTTAAGTGTTTCTGTACTACTTTTGGGATTGCCAAAGTAATTTCTCCTCAGAACCCCGCCCCCTTTTACTAAAAAAAAAACCTTTTTTTGCAACACATGTAATGCTGAATGTGCACAAGTTAAATGTGAATAAGTTGCATGCTTACCATATAACACACATACATATTCTATCGAAATACATAATGTAAATGCATGTGGGAGAGAAAGAGTTGGAACTTTGGGAGGGATCCACAAGTGATGCTGCCAGAAGCATCTGGAGAACATCCCACCCTTGGAGGTTGTACTTCTCTCTCTTTCTCTGTTCTAGCCCACCCCACTAAACAGAGTCTTGGCTCAAGTGCGTGCAGGACAAAGCAAGAAAGATCCTAAGAAAGAATTTGGAAAGGAAAAGCTAGCTAGAGGAAGAAACCACTTATTTCCTGCTGTAGGGCAGGCTGGGCAGACTCATTAACTTCCTTCCAGCACCACAGAGCCTGCATGCCTGATCAGGGGTGGTTCTTCATCCTCCATCAATCATGAAGTGCTAATTCTTCCCCTTGAATTAGCGCTAGTCCCAGCAGTCTCATGATGTTGCTCCTTCCCAAGTTGAATGATGGGTGGGTGGAGCAGCACAAAAGAAATTAGTGGCTTTAATTTACCTTTACTCCAACCCATAAGTACTTGCATACAGCAACCAACTGGATGATTATGGCTGTTGGTGAGGGTCTATATGCATACTCCCCCAATGTATGCTTGGTTAGCAGTCCCCCCCCCCATCCCCAAATTCAAAAAGATTGTGAATGGTTGTTTCAAACTTTTCTAGAGTCATATCCACTTGAAGGACTATGCATTTATTTTGTTTTGTTTTGTTTGTGATAGAGAGTAGGCTGGTTGGTTCTCTGGGGTTTGGAGCTGATCTATTTAAGACACTGAAACCAATTATATTGTAACATAGTTCCCTGAAACAGACTGTAAAGTCTTATGACTTAATCGCAGCTGTTGTGCATTTCAGAGGTTTCCAAAAACATAACTTTGAGATCTGCAATAACTTCAGCTTTACCTTTTGGAGGAAATGCACTATAGTGTGAAATAAAAAGTTTTGGGATTTCTTTTCTCTCTGTGAGCAGTGGCATAATAGTTAAGTTTCTAAAATAATCGTATTGTTGAATCATTTGCTCTTCTGCTATACTGATTGATAGTTATGTTCCAGTTGAAAATATGATTCTAAATTACTCTTTAACAGTCTTAAACTGTTAACTGTGCAAAAACAATAGTAAAACTTGCAAGCTGGAACATTGCTTCTTTCTATTTTTTGATATTTTCACAAATGCAGTTCTTGAGCCTTCCTGTTTTTGCCACGATCCTTGTATTTATAGATGATGATGTTAAATGTTCTCTTTGTTCTTTTAGCACCTAGCAGCTTCTTACTGTTTAGTCAGAAGACTGCAATAAGTCGAATGATACCAGATGACCAGCAGAGCCCAGACATCATCCTTCCTATCCATGGTCTAAGAAATGTCAAGGCTATTGATTATGATCCATTGGATAAATTTATCTATTGGGTAGACGGACGCCAGAATATTATTAAAAGAGCCAAAGATGATGGCACTCAGGTAAGTTTAAAATAACAACAACAACAACGGTATATGACTATCTGTTGGTATATGTTTTTGTAAAAATGTATCGCAGGTGAGACTTGTAATATGATGTTCTAGAGAATCTCCACGTTCTAAGAATAGGGCTCCTGTTTGGGGCTCAAAGCATTCTGGGAAAGGAATCTGTAGTGTTTCTGAGGCCTTGGAGTGGAGAGCCTTCACAGCACAAAATGCTCTCCCAGCATTCCTTCTCCTGCTGCAATAGAGGGCTGCCAGCCCCAAATCAGAGTGTTTCATAGTGAGGCAACACATAGTTATTGAAAAGTGAGGAGGAAAGCTGTCCTTTCTTTCCAATACATTCCTTTAATAGTTCTAAGAAGTGGGAAGAACCACCCGGTTGTAGTACCCCTCCCCTGATACTTAGTTTATGATGTCAGGAGCTTGAGCAGGCCAGTTCCCGCCCTCCCCCTGTTCTCCATTTTACTTGTGGTGGTGGTGGTTGTTCTTCAGCTGACACCCTGACATTCTGTGGTCTGCTTTACACATCACGCTTAGCCAAAAACAAGCCTCGGTTACAGCTTGTGGTTAGACTGGGGAGAGCTTAAGTGCGAGCCCAGGTTCGGATGGCTTAGCTTGGGTGCTGCAGCATAAGGGACCACAGAAGAGCAAAGCGGCTGTAAGCTTCTCTCCAGGAGTCCACATGCTTTCGCGGTCCTGCTAAGCCATAGTTTGGCTTAGCATGACATGCAAATCAGGCCTGTGTCTCACTTGCTATCAGCTTTAGACTTCATTGATAGACTCACACAGCCTGTCTGATTTTCTAGTTCTTTAGACCCTTTCTCCCTCTCTTCTGCTTAGCTGCCACCAAATGTCTGGAAGTCTAGAGGACCCTGTAAGGCAGTGATGGCCAAACTTGGCCCTCCAGCTGTTTGGGGACTACAACTCCCATCACCCCTTGCTAACAGGACCAGTGGTCAGGGATGATGGGAATTATAGTCCCAAAACAGCTGGAGGCCAAATCTGGCCATCACTGCTGTAAGGCCTTTTTAAAAATGTCATTTACTCCCCTTGAGAGTCCCTCAAGCATGTTGAAATAGCTGCCATATGTTTTTGGTGGCTCGTGTTTCAATTCCAAACTGACAAGCACACAATATTACATTTTGAGTTATATGTATATCATTTATACTTTTAGAACTTTTATCATTAATAAATATCAATCTTGGGCCTGATTCAGACTTGCTGACAAATCATGGGTTATTATTTTGAGCCCCATTCCCCTTTCAGCCACCCACCTCTTGCTTTACATGTTACAGGAGATGAGAAGTTTGCAATAAGACTCAGTTTTCCATTTTGTCTAAATACAGGAAACCATGGTTTGTATAACCAGGACAGTTTTCTGTATTTGATGAAATGCAAACTGAATAAAAGCTTCTCCACTTCTTCTGCACAAAGCATACAGGGGGAAAGTTGAAGGACAGTGCTTGTTCGTCCTTGTTCTCCAAACATCTTTAGACTGTCTGCCTGTGCCTCTCTTCTGTGTTAGCTACTGTCTCACAAACAAGGGTTCGTACCACCAACAACTAAATTTAAATCCTATGTGAAGCAAGTGGGGTGGGGGAAAGATTTTGTAGTGGTTTTTTTTAACAAACAAACAAACAAACAAACAAACCCTTCCACACTATTTCTAAATAGACTTAACAAGTGGAAGGAATGAAGATGGTACAGAATCCAGCTGTTGCCTCAGACCTTAGGATGCACAAGAAAACTATGAGGCTTCTGTCTCTTTCTGCCCCAGTCTTCCTTGTATCCACGCTGCTTAGGAGCTTCTGTGAGGCTTCAAATCTTTTGAAAGGCAGGACCCTCGTTAGCCTTAACCATAATTTAATATTGGTGCTAATATAATGCAGTAAGCATGGTTAAGGTAGACGGGGAGTTTTTTTCTAGGGAAGCAGGAGGAGAACATACATTTCTATGTTGGGTCTCAGTGTTATAACTGCATTTTTTATAACCCCCTCAGTATGGCACACCTTACACCCTCCACAGCTTACAGTGGGCAGAGTAATGTTGTCCCATGCTCCCTCCTCTTAAGTGGTAGATGACCTGTATTTCCAGTGTGTTTTACTCAAAGACCCCAGAAGATGTTGCAAAGAATTCCTATAAGCAGGTTGAGTTTAAAAAAGAAAAAAAAAAGTACCATGTAGGCTGATGTGATGAATTTTCCATAGCATTTTCTTTCCAGATAATGAATTATTGTTTGTAGTAAGGAGGGGCCTTATAGTGTCAGATCTGCTCTTTGAGGGATGCCTGCCAGGCGTTAATTGCTGAATGGCTTCCTATTAGTGGCCCTTCCTAGGTGCAAATTACATTGGAAGCTGCTTATTATGACACAGATTGTTGTACAGCATAGGCAAGAGTTTCAGTGTTTGAAGAAGTACCTCCTAGGGACATATGGGTATTAAAAAATTGTACTTTTAATTGTTTGGCTATTTTTGCTACTTCATACTCCAATTAATTCTGTTAATTAGCATTTTATGAACCTTAATGTTCATAATTGGATATTAACCTTCCATGGTTGTGGTTTTTTTTATTTTATTATATAATTGCAAGATTGTTTGCTTACACCAAAAAACTGTTTGGGTAATATTTGAGCCATGCTTGGACAACATAAATTAAACAACTCACATTGTTTATCATTAAGAAACAGATTGCAATTTAGTTCTAATACACAAATTCTATATTTCTCGTCCATTATCTGCTTCTGTTGTTCATGAAAGTTTGCTATGGTTAATTGATTAGGCATCAGATTTTTTAGAGGATTTTGATAAGAGGATTTTACTTTGAATAGCGGGTGGTGGGTACTCTCTTCAAAAGAGATATCCACTCATTTCTCTCATAGCTGGTAATACCTCATCTGTAAGAGGCTGCCTACTATAATGTATGAGTGAAGGGGGGAAAGAGCTATTATTTTTCCTTAAGCAACTTAGATTTCCTTTATTGTGTGAGTGCCCTTTTCATTAGACTGTCCTTACAGTATGCATTCCTTAAGTTTGTTATGTTTATATCTTTATTTCTCCCCATTTTATTCCTATTTTATGTCGTCGTCATCTTCTTGCAGCCTTTCACAGTCATGAGTACTCCCAACCAAAGCCAAAATCCAGAAAAGCAGCCACATGACCTGAGTATTGATATTTTCAGCCATACTTTGTACTGGACCTGTGAAGCCACAAATACGGTCAACGTCTACAGACTTAATGGGGAGCAGATTGGAGTTGTGCTACGGGGAGACCATGACAAGCCAAGGGCCATAGTAGTAAATGCTGAGCGAGGGTGAGAATCCTTTATTTTTGTAAGAATTAATAGATTGTCCAGATGATATGGCACTTTCTTACGTTTCATACATTCTGAAATGTATCCTGCCTTTTTTTTAAACTTTGGGTAACAGCTTGCATAGGGCTGCGTCAACAGGCCATACTGACAAGGATGTATTGCTGCAGGGTATTAAACCTTAGCCCCTGAAACGTTGTGTGTGGGAATCTCAGAAACATTCTAATTTAGCTTCATGCTTGTTTTAATTTGCAAACAAATTAATGTTAATGGGATTTCCTCTTTCTGTTCTTCTCCCCCAAAGTTACCGACCAATCAGTCTTGGAAGTTGAGCAGTAACGTCCTATTTCAGATGTAGACTTCTTAAATCTTCATGTCAGGGTCCATAGGAAGAATACCATGATATACTGTATCTTCCATTTAAGAAACTGTGCTAACTCTCTATGGCTGTTTTCCTACTTGTTGTCAGATATATGTATTTCACCAATATGCAAGAACGAGCCCCGAAAATTGAGCGTGCAGCCTTGGATGGAACAGAACGAGAGGTGCTCTTCACTACTGGCTTGCTCCGGCCTGTTGCCCTGGTGGTTGACAACAAACTGGGGAAGCTTTTTTGGGTAGATGCAGATCTCAAACGAATTGAAAGCTGTGATTTATCAGGTGTGTTTTGTTCCATTTAAATTATGTATAGTTTAAAGAATTTAGATCTCTTCCTTTTCGTTGCGGGGTTTTTTTATTTCCCTTCCTCTTGTAACCTTTCTAGTGAGCTGCAGAAATCATAAATAGGGTTTTTTGTCTAGGGTACTGATTTATCGTAATGTAATTCTGAGATGGTAATACAGATTCCTGTAATGGAAGCTTTCTGTTAATAGGTATGAAGTCTAATTTTCCCACCCTCATTCTTCCCCCTTGTTTGTCATTGTTTGCTGGGGTGGAATATCATCATAAAGCAGTTGTCCTTTCTGTCACTTGCACTTTTATTTCAAAATAAATTTCCATGATAAAAAAACCCTAAATTAGACTTTAAATGAATGCGGGCAAGAGAGTTTCCAGTAACAGTCTGGAACACGCCTGCTCACAAAACGAAAGCTTCATCTATACAGTATATATATAGTATAATACAAAGATGAAGTGAATGTTGTATTGGGCAGAGATTAGTAAGAAATATTTGGCACTTTTAACTGATACAGATATTGGCAAGGATTCAGCCATGAACTTGATATTGCTTGGATGTTAACTGTGACAATTTTTGGCAGCTTGACGTTCCTATTCTGCCTTATGTGTTCATCTGCAGAATTTCATTTTTCAGAGACTGAAGTATTAGGCTTGATCAAGCAATGTGTGCCTCACTTACAATGATACTTCTGGTATAAAATCCTTCCTCCGCCCTGTTACTTTAATGAAAAGAAGAAAGGGTATCTGGATAAAAGAGAATGCAATGTTTATTAAATAGGCAGTATGAGTCACATAAATGATTGTTTGATTTGGACATGATCACTTTTAATGCAACCCATAGTGCTTCTCTCCTATTTGTGCATAAATAAACACACTTGGTGCAAAGGACATGTTCCATATTGTCAGCACGGAATAAAATATTTTAGATTGGTTGCCAAGGGAAAATATGCACCTGGCAAGTTACCTTAAATTTTAATAATATATTGGATCCTAAGTTGTTGACTTAAGTTCACAGAAGGAAAGTTCCCTGTTTCTCCTTGCCCTCTGGAGCCAGCTGTGCCCTCTCAAAGCCCCCTGAGTAGTTGGGGGAGTGGGAATAAGGGGACTACTAACAGGAGGAGTGGATGGGAAACTTTTCCTTCATGTTCTTGTGTAAGTTAACTTGGTTCCTGAGGTAATCCAATATATATTAGTAGACTGCTCTGAAGATCATCTTCTCTATGCCAGTGTAGATGGATGAACCTCTTAAAAAATTATTTAATCCTACTATAGTGAAATTCAAAGAACAGCAGCTAAATCTACTATTATTTAACCTTTAGGCAAAGTTGACAGTTCATCTAGTTTTATCTACAGACATGTCTCTGTATCCCCTCCCTTGAAAAACATTCTGCTTCTCAGAACCCAGAGGTAGATTTAGGCCGGATGTAATAGCTATAATGATGTTTTACAAATAAGTCTATAAAATAGCTCAAAGTCTGTGAAATATCTCAATGTACAGGGTGTGTGTGTGTGGAGGGAGAGAGCTACACACAGACACTCCTTTTTTTCTTTCAATCAGGTTGAATTTATTAACTGTTATAAATCTGAGTAGTTAATTACTGTGTACATTAAATACTTGTAATATAATTTGTTTTGGCTTACTGGGGAAAAGAACTGATTGCTTGTTCAAATATAGCCAAATTTAACAGCCAGAATCCAAAGCGTCTACTGTTCCAATTCATCTTGCTTTTTGCTAGTATGGTTAACTGCTGCTCTCTTTCCATGTGGGGAGGGCTGTCAGACACCCAGGATCTACTTCTCTGACCAGTAAACACCATGTATTGGAATTTAAAAATACAGTCACTGCTAGATTATGTCAAGTTCTGCTCATAATCTGGCAGGTTCCACTCCACCCCACCCCATTGCACTGTGATTCAGTCTCTTGAGCTGGCATATTAAATTCTGGCCTTGGCCACAAAGCCATAAAGATCCTTGCTGATCACGCAGCCCATGCCAGGTGATCCGTATTATGTATGAAACATATGTAAGGAATGAGCACAAGCTCATTGAATAGCGGACCCCCTTGCTACATGGCAAACTGCTTTTGAAACTGTTGAAATTTTCAAAAAAAGATTGTGATCTGGCATGGGATAGGTCTGGTCTGCTTTTCTTTCTTTCTTTTAAGAAAACTAGTCACTGAGTGTACGTCAGGGAACTCTTTGGATCCCAGCCATTGGGTTTGAATGTCTGTATCCAACTCCTATAAGTACTAGATTTTCAGAGAAGTCATGCTTGGAAGTGCCTGAGAAACTACAAGGACTTGCTTGTGGGGCTTGTTGGTCCATCATTCTTACAGTGAAACTTGCCAAACAAATATAGCCTTTAAATGGATAACATGAAGATAATATTTTTATTGAGATTTGTTATGCATTTATTGTATATGTCAATAAGAATAAGTATCGTATACAGCCATCAATTTCATATGATAAACTTTGACAAAATGTTCTTGAAGAACTTGTGCATTTTTATTTTTATTTTTATTGGTAGCACTGTGTGTGTTACTTTTGTTTTTGGGCAATTGTTATTTATTTACTAGTAATGTGTGATTTTTTGAAAAAAAATCTTACCCCTCAGATGTTTTCCTTTATATAGTATAATTTGTATGCCACAAAGTACTCCTTTGCAGGGGGCTGGGAGAGTAAAACAAGAGTCTTTGTACAGTGTAATCTTCTGAATCAATTTAATACCAGCTGCAGTAAGAAGAAATGTTGCGTTTGCATGCATGGCTGAACTCTAGCAATTTTATTCAGTAAATTAGCAGAATTGTTTGCTCATTAGCATTTTGCAGTCTGCACCTACAATATTTTATTCTGTGACCATTATAAAAAAGTCAGTAGAAAAAGAGATTTTACACACTTAAGTTCTCACAAAGGTATTAGAGGTTATCAATTTAGAAATATTGGCACCAGGTACTCATAAATAATGTTTGGGGGGAGAAAAGATTATGCACACACTCAAAAATGGCTGGAATGTGGCTTTTCTGACATAATAGAAAAAATGCAGGTTGTTTCTTCTTAATAGTTGTGCATAAATTACAAATGCTTTTTTCTTTTTCTTTTTTGCAGTGGCATGTTTTTAAAACAGTTAAATAGGGTGCATTTATATTCCCTTGGACAGAGTCCAATCCTTTTGGAGACCAAAATTTAAATAAAGCGAATTGAGAGCCTATTATAATTAAGTGACTGTGTATAAATAATGCTACATATGCAGGGTGCCTATATAGATTTCATAATATATATTCAATGACCTGCTTAAATGACTTTAAGCTGCATTACTCAAATCCACGTGAGGCTGTGTTGCTCATATGAATTCATGGAACTGTAGCACACTTAGAGGCCATACTTGCACAAAGCACCCAGCACTTCCATAGCTGATACTGCTGATCACACCAGCTCTTACTTATGATTTACAGTTTTCCCCTGAGCCGTACATTCTGGCATATAATTGTGGCACCAGATATATGGGGTTAGCGTGTAAAAGTATGAAGCTTTAAAAAGCTATGCTCACATGGGAAGAAACATGTTTACATTGGCATGTACATTCAGATTGGTAAGAAATGAAATTGGCTGCTTGCTGCACACAAAGTGTGCGTGCGTGCATGCACATTCAAACATATTTGGAAAACTAGAAAAATAATTACTCTTTTATGTATAGTCTGCCCAAGTGACATTGCTTTCAAAAATGATCCAAAAGCCCTCTGACACAGGATATAATGGGGCACTCTTTTCTGCATTGAATGATAGTGGTTGGCCATTTTCTCCTCATTAGTCCTTTTGGTAGGCCCGTGTGTCTGTTGCATTCATTTTATCCAGATTGTTCTTGAACTTCATCACGTCCAATAATGGAGATGCTGAAAAATTGTTAAGCAAACATTAAGCAGTTAATAAAATTAGTTCAAAAAATTTCAGTAACTTTTTTTTTTTAAAAAAGCATGTCATCACAAAAGTAATATTTTACTTTCAGGAGCAAACCGTGTGACACTACAAGATGCCAACATTCTTCAGCCAATGGGACTGACAGTATTGGGAAATCATCTCTACTGGATTGACCGCCAGCAGCAGATGATAGAAAGAGCTGAGAAAACTAATGGGTACAAGAGGACAAGAATACAAGGTCGAATAGTTCATCTAACTGGCATTCATGCAGTTGAAGACGTCGACATGGAGGAATTTTGTAAGTTTATTACAGAGCTAGATACTTCAGATTTCTGCAGTGATACATTCTCCTTGATGCTTTAGACTTTTAAGCACAATATACATGGGCATCTTCCTTCTCAGCTCACTGACCAAGGCCATGAGGTCACTACTAATAGGATAGAACTTAAGCAGGTATTGTTGCTGTGTTCTAGTGTGCGATATTTTGATTATTTTAAGATATACCTAGGGAATATAGAAATTACTGTTAGAAAAATATGACCTATTTCTACCCTGAAGAAATTAGTTGGATACAGGTTAGTTTATGTACAATTAGTTGCAGATAAATACTGGGTTGTTGTTGTTTTTTTTGGGGGGGGGGGAGAAAGCACGAAGTAAAGGTCCAGATTTTCACTCTCTGGATCACAAGAGCTTTCTTGGTATCTCATAACGTTTACCAGTGTCTTAGATGCTCTGCATATGACAATAGCTGGCAGTTAAATCAACTTGTCCTGCATAAGAATTAATCGACCATCTTTTTCCTGTCTTATTTCACACCATCATTACCATGGCAGTGGCAAATACCTTTTGTAAATCTGAAAACAAATAAAAAAGGCTTGATTCCTTGTTAAGTGGCAAATTCACATTGCAAATGCATGTGATATATTTTAATGGCAAGCTTTGTGTATTCACTCACACTTGAAAAGAATATTGCCCTTGAGCACTGAGAAGCGCAGGTCTGTCCTTAAAAGCAAAACCTGTTACAGCAAACACTTTTAAGGGGTAAAACTTGTTTTTTTGGTGGTCAGTGATTTATGCAAGGGCATCACAAGTTCACATGTTAAATGTTGACTACCAAAAGCAATATAAGCATGGTGAACTACAGAATTTTCCACTTAGCTGCACCAGAAAGAAAGAGGTGGCATTACTACTATGACTACTACTACCAAAGAACAAAAAACCCCTTAAAACATAGATGTCATTGTTCAGTCCCTTAACACATAAATGCTATTGCTTGAAAATGGCACTAAACCTTGTGATAATGTTTAGTCCGTCCCCCGTCCGCCCCCCCCGATCTAGTCCTCCCCACACACAGAAACAAAAATAACATTTCAGGAGTATATTCTTTTATGTAAACCCTTTTGAGGGTTCCGCTCAAATAAATTAAAAAAATTATATATACATTTCAATTGATAAATAAAATTCTGATTGTGTAATTTGATGCAACATGATATTTGGACTTCAAACATCATATGTACTACTAGTAGTACCTAGTAGTAGTAGCAGTAGTAGTAGCAGCAGCAGCAGCAGTTTTACTTATTATCCACCCTTCCTCCTTGCCATAGTTGTCATTTAACAGTAGTAGCATAACTATTCTTTTTTCTTCTTTTTTTAATTTATAAAGCTGCACACCCCTGTTCCCGGGACAACGGTGGATGTTCACACATCTGCATAGCGAAAGGAGATGGAACGCCAAGGTGCTCCTGCCCAGTTCACCTGGTCCTTCTACAGAACCTCTTAACATGTGGAGGTAGGTGACCTAAGTGGAAGTTTTCTGTATGTGCTTTCCGCAGAACTTAAGAACTTCTTTAGATTTCAGTAGGCAAGCACATTTAGATGTCTTTGTTCTACAGGCTTTGTTTCTTTATGGGTGGAATTCCTATAAAGCTCATGCACACAATTCCCCTGGTGTTTGCCCCCAAATCTGACTGATACAATTCAAAAGAAACTCAAGTCATGTTTTCTCATGATTATTGCAAATATTAGACTGTTTTTTTGCTATCTCCAAGGATGTGCATAGGCTGCTTGGACAAAAAGTGGCTACTTTTCACCCACTCTCCTGTCTTGCTCGGGCTTCATGCAACCCTAGACAACATTTGATGCCCCCTTCTTGCACTGCCAGCTTAGGGTAGGAGGCATGAGGGCTCTGACAGGGTCCTAGAGTCTTCCCACCTCCTTCCCAAAACCTAATTAGCACTCCCCCCCCCCTGCTTGGGGAAGGAGGTGGGAAGGCTCTTAAGACCCTGCCAGAACCTTGCACCTCCTTTCCAAAACCTGGCGCCTGAACGTAGCTGGCTTTGAAAAGGCAAGCGCCCCGTATTCTTTCGGCCCACTTGGCATGAAAAGTTGGACTGCCCTGGTATAGGGCATAGAGAGCATACAGGACTGTGTTAAGTGCTGTTGCTTGTGGTATCAACAAAAAATGGATGCTGTGCCTGGCACTTGCAGAAGCACTTTCCACTGTTTTAAAGTCATTGTGTACAAACCTCTGTGCTTAGTCTTCTGAGTTCCTCAGTAAACTTACAGCCTGTTTCTTGGGGTTCAAAAGGACTCTCCTGCTTCAGGAATAAATGGGAGCGTTCTCTCAGGAGCTGATGCTGGCTCTGGCTGTTCGTAGTTGTCTGGTGAGCCTAAATTTCATATGAAATTAGGCCGCTATTTAGGAGTTCTGCTTTCAGAGTTTCGAAAAGAGGACTTGGGTTTCTGAGTCTTTTCCTGGAAGCTTAACAGTTGTTGTTACTCCTTGGCAGTCAAAGGAGAGGGGGTGGGGAATAGCATAATCATTGTGTGGTAGTTAGATGCAAAACATCATTAAAAGGAACTGATGCCATGTTACTCAACAGCAGCGTATTTTGAGCTCCAACATTTTCTCAGTTTGTGTTTAAGTACTTTGTTTGTGACACTGTTTCTGTCACCCCTGCCTATAGCCTACTTTTCTTTTGCCGCTGATATGTATATTTATTTATTTGTGGTTGTGTTTTCTGGAGAAATGAGCATCTCATCTCTTAAGGAAAGAATCTTCTCCAGCATTTCAGCTTACTACTTCTCTTCTTAAGTTTCTTTGGAATGCTTGTTTCTCTTAAATGGCATATTTGCTAGGACTATGAGCTCCCCAGGGAGAGTAATTTCCCTTATAAACAATTTCTGTCTCATGACCACAACATGGTCTGTGGTACCGGAGTTTTTGTATCTATTCTGCAAATGAAGAAAGAGAGCCTATTTTGCCCATGTTTCTCAACTTCCAAGAGGTTTCCAGAGCCTTTCCTCCTATTGCCATGTTGCATTTTGCTTTGATTGCAATAAATCCATGTCTTCGCCTATTCTTTCCTAATCGTTTTACTCTGATCTTGTTCTGTGTCCTGGATGCAGCAATTTTAAACACAGAGCCAGCCTCATCTTGCAATAATAGCTTGATATTATCTACTGCCTTTTTTCAAAGATTTTTCTTCTTCTTCATATTTTTGATCTGCTTTCATTTGCATTATAACACTGTGAAGGGCAAACATCTCCACTAGGACAAGCATGGAAAGTGAGGGTGAAGAACCAATCTACATTTGCATTGGCTACAAATGTTTGTGGTCTTGTGAGTGGCAAATCTTTGTTGCCGTTTTATTTCCTGGAGCTTCCTAATTCACGAATCCCTACATTAACTACATTCTTAGAATTCAGACACGGTGCTTATACTACTAATAATTTAATTTTTAAGCACTGAATTTGATTGAATTCATCCTTGAGCTAGTGGACAACAAGAGTGAATTCATACATGCATGTTTATCAGACAAAGCTTAAAGCACCTAGTGAGGCTCGTATGTGTGAAACAACCATTCAATACCATTCAGCAACTTTCAGTGGTGGTAGATCACATGTATACCCATGAGTCACCAAGTGGTGAGACATCACATGATGTAGAAGCAGGTGTGTATCAGGTTTAATTTTGCTGTCCTTGGCAGTTTGGAAAAATCAGAGCTGATGCTTTAGCTGTGTTGCCTCCTTTACATAAATTGTTCCAGAATAAAGGAGCACAATGCTATTAGAAGCCCCCTGAAACGATTTCTTATTCATGAATTTAAATTTTAACATACCTTTATTTTGTGCATGTGTTTCATATTGCATGTTAGAAATGGTATCTGTATTTTTCAAATGTACAGTTTTTCAGATGTACTTTTCAATAGAGGTTTACAAATTCTGAAGCCAAAAGCAGCTAGAAATACATTTTGGTCACAATAGACAGCTTGCATAGATATGCATGTAGCAATTTCTGTATCAAGCTTGGAGGTTGAGCTATAGTTAGGCCATGGGTTTGTAGCAGGGATCAGCAAGGTTTACCGGCCATGGGCCGGATCACTCCCATGGAGATCATCGGTGGGCCGGACTGCCGTAGCGCAACACCGGAAATCGCGTCTGCGCATGTCCACGGCGCCAGAAATTGTTTCTGCGCATGCCCAGACGCCGGAAATCGCACCTGCACAGAAGCGATTTTCGGCGTCTGGACATGCGCAGACGCGATTTCCAGTATCTGCGCATGTGCAGATGCAATTTCTAACACTGCTTGGCGAGTCCCCACACCGCACCGCGCCAGTTTAGTGCAGCCTGTTCAGGGGCAGCTCGTGGGCCGGTAAAACTGTCTTCGTGGGCCGCATCCGGCCTATAGGCTGCACGTTGCCGACCCCTGGTTTGTAGTGTCTTCCTCCAAGTCAGAACATCAGGTGGCAGCTATTGTAGTGGGTTCTCTGTGTTTCATATTTTTGTAAAGCTGGCAAAACACTCATGTGATTTCTCCCCCTTCCCTATAAGAGCCTTGCTGCTGTTTCAGAATCTAATACAATATTTTGTTTGTGTGGTTAAATGCTTTAAATTGCTTTAAAGTGTTTTAAATTGGTTTAATCTTTTGGAAGACTTGAAAAGAATTTGATGATGTTTTGTTTTTAATTCCCTTCCCCAGAGCCTCCCACATGTTCTCCAGACCAGTTTACCTGTGCAACTGGGGAGATAGACTGCATCCCCATGGCATGGCGATGTGATGGGTTTCCTGAATGTGATGATCAGAGTGATGAAGACAGCTGCCCAATTTGTTCAGCGTCCCAGTTCCAGTGTGAGAAAGGGCAGTGCATTGATGCACGTCTGAGATGTAATGGAGAAATTGATTGCCAAGATAAATCTGATGAAGCTGATTGTGAAAGTAAGACCTGTTACCTTAATCTTTTAGCTAGCTGACTAAAGGCACTTCTGGGCATTTCTGGGAACAACAGTGATAGCAGGCAAACAGGAAGTGGAAGTAATTCTTTGAAGCCATACTTGGCTGTTATAGGAGTTTAGCGCATCTATCAGTGTTTTGTCAGTGGCAGCTTTGCCTCCCATGCCACTTTGAGTCACATGTCATAGGGTGTTCAAACTGCAGCCATATTTCATTGGTTGTCCATGTCAGCTGAGGTGTAGCCCTCACACGTCGGCACAATGCAGACTCTGAACAGCAGGTTGTTAACCATTTTTCTCCTTAGAACTTGACAGTGAAGCATGTTTCATTCCTATAAATAAAATGTACATTTGTGCAGTTTGGAGGTGCTTAAAAACTGTTGTCTGGCTTCATGGTAATGATCTGTTCATCATTTTATTTGAGCTGAGAATGATACAAGTTTCCTCCACTGTTCTTTCCCCTGCCCCCTTGCAGCAATTTGTCTCCCAAATCAGTTTCGATGTGCCAGTGGCCAGTGCATTCTCATAAAGCAGCAATGTGACTCCTTTCCAGACTGCAATGATGGCTCTGATGAACTTGCATGCGGTAAGGGGCTTTTTGCATCTAGTTCTTTAATGTCCCTGTGAGAGGTTGCCCCCTGGGTCTAAGAATGTAAACCCAGTTCTTTTACTACTGGGTTGGAGCCAGATGCTTCTCACAGCTCTGTGTGCGTACACTTAAAAATGTAATATCCTTTAACAGTACCCTGCAATGTTCAGAAATCTGTCTTGTTTAAAAACAGCAGTAAACCCTAGCCCAATCCGCATCCTGTCAAGGAACTACTGTGCTGTAGTCAGGCCCCCAACAAAATGTAGCCCAACAGCAATTATCAAAAGGCCAAAGCGGATGCAATTATTTTTGTCTGAGCCTTTGGTGGCTGCTCAAATTGGCTTCAGTCCCTGCATGGTTTATATTAAACATAAGTTCTTTGAGAGGCTTTTTGAATGTAGATAGTCTGATAATTCTGTTCTCCGAGCCCTGGGACCCATGTGAGGAAAAGACCACAGATAGCAGCACTGAGATAATCGCAAAAGGCTTATAAGGGGAATTGAACAGGGAGAATAAAGGGGCTGTTCTCTGTTTCAGTGGCTGTAGTTAACAACTTTAAACTGCAGCAGAAGTCACCTTATGTGAACTAAAATAATTGGGCCTGTATGAGGAAATGCTTCAGATGATTTGCTAGCCTTAAAAATAAATATTTATTTGCTGGACCATAAGGCTCGCTGGATGACCATGAGCCCATCACAAATTTTCATCCTCACCTACCGCATGGATGGATAAAATGATATTAAAAATGTTAAGCCCCTTTACATATTGAAAAAGGCTACAGAAGCTGTTGCTAATAGAACACACGTGTGATTTTTTATTATTATCATGCCTTCCAGCAGGTCCAGAATTTAGGAGCTGCTGAGTGGTATTCTCAGGTCAGCTTCACAGGGTTTTTTTTTGGGGGGGGTTGACATAGCATCCTCCATCAGTCCCCTTCTATGTTGCCTAACACCCCCCCGCCCCCCAAAAAGAGATGTGAATATGCCTGGCAGCAGCAGCAGGAATCTAGAAGTTAGGTGTTCTGAGGCACTGTGGGAAATTTTAAACGGCAGCACACAGCTGTCAACCATTAAAGCGAAAAGGGGTGTCTCTACTGAAAGGCTACAACTAAATGAGCATCACACATCATCTTGCCTCAGCACAAAGATAGAAGATTTGTTTCAGCCCTAAGTTTTGGGACTGATTCAATGATTGGGAGGGGGGGCAAGCAGAATGATGAATTAGGGAATGCAAGCTGCAGGGAATAATTTTTATACCTCACCCTGGGAAGGGTACTTCTGGTTCTCATTATTACAGCACAGCTTTTCCAGAGAGAAATTGGTAGGCAAATTTTAGGGCAAGCGGGAGAGAGTTGCATCTCTAGGCATCTGAATTCGAGGATGCTCTGATATGGTCCTCTTTCACCCCAACCCATAGTTTCCTGGTCACCTTCTCACAGCTGTTGTCCTATTAGCACTGTATAAAATCTTGTTTCATTGACTTTGGGTTCAGACTGAGAACTTAGCAGTATTGAGAGTTGAATAAGGGAAAGCCTTAGAAGAGGAAAGTATGTACACTCTCAAACTATGTCAACTGAGCTTCTCTGTGGATGTCCTTCATAGTTTGAAAAGTACAGTGGTACCTCAGGTTAAGTACTTAATTCGTTCCAGAGGTCCGTTCTTAACCTGAAACTGTTCTTAACCTGAAGCACCACTTTAGCTAATGGGGCGTCCCGTTGCCGCTACGCTGCCGGAGCACGATTTCTGTTCTCATCCTGAAGCAAAGTTCTTAACCCGAGGTAATATTTCTGGGTTAGCAGAGTCTGTAACCTGAAGCGTATGTAACCTGAAGCGTATGTAAACCGAGGTACCACTGTAGCTCCAAATGTAAACATCCATGGCATGGTCCTGAGTGACACTGCTAATATATATGTTGTGAGGAAATGGGGTGAAATATATATTTATGAATATGCTGTCATCTGGCTTCCTTTCAGAGCATTTACATCTAATTTTAATTAATTAACTTCTTGGTTGTTTTTTTACAGCAAAAAGTAAATCGCCTCCCGATGAGTCACAACCCCACAGCAGTGCTATTGGGCCTGTCATTGGTATCATTCTTACCCTTTTCGTTATGGGATCAATGTACTTCGTTTGCCAGCGAGTGGTATGTCAGCGCTATGCTGGACCCAATGGACCTTTCCCACATGAATACGTCAGTGGCACTCCTCATGTCCCTTTAAATTTTATCGCTCCAGGGAGTTCTCAGCATGGCACATTCACTGGTAAGGATGGTACCTCATTGTTATCTTTCTTGTTCACCCCCCCCCATCCCCTTAGCTTCGCAATGTGTCAAATACCAATTGAATGATGCTGCGTAATCACCATCGTATTGTGCCCATTATGTTATATTGGAGTACATTAGCTACTGTGCATGTTACAGGCACCTGTCTCGCATCATCCAGAAGACACCATCCAGAAGTCAGGCATTTAGTGTTATTGGTGATGATGGCACGCTCCGCAGCAGGTGCGCATGGTGTGCGCACATCGCCTGGTCCTAGACCCCTTGATTGCAGGGGCAAGCTGGCGCTCTTTGATTCCAGCATTGCAAAAGCAAATGAGGATGGTGTGGAGTAGGGGTGTGGCCTGAGGAGAGGGGGCGTGGCCTGGTAAGCATCCCAAGGACCAGATAGCCCAGAGGACCACCTACAGGCCTGAGGTTCGCTGCCCCAGGCTTAGGGCATTCTCCAATAGTCCATTACATTAAAAAATAGAAATGGAGCTTTGTAGTAAAAGGAGAAGAGTGTTGCGCAACATTTGTATACGAAGGATCTCAAGGACTGATTTGATTTAACTGTGTAGAAGAGCTAGACAAGTTGACCTTTGTTCCATTTCTCCCCCTTACATCCGTATAGGCATCTCTTGTGGAAAATCTATGATCAGCTCCATGAGCCTGATGGGGGGAAGTAGCGGTGCCCCTCTTTATGACAGAAACCACGTAACCGGGGCCTCCTCCAGTAGCTCATCCAGCACTAAAGCCACCTTCTATCCACAGGTAAGGTTTGAAAATGCTATGTTTCCCGTTTTGTGCCCCTATCTCCACATTTATGACTCAGAAATAAGCATCTGCTGTTAGGAATGAGCTGGTTTGTTTGTTTTTATTTAAAAAAAAAACCCTTCCAAGTTGCTGGCTATGAGTTGCAGGCCAGCCTAATGTCCTCTGAAGGTGTCCGGCATTCTCTTCTTCAGTTCACTGAGCAATAATGAGGCTTTTCTCTTCAGAAAAAATCCCAGAGAAGTCAGGATGATCACTGAGCCTGGTAATGAGTAAACAGAGTGTTAGATTTTATAGCACACATTTTTTTGTCCAGATAATGACCTTTGAGAACATTCCTCTGAGTGTCTGCGGTTTTGTATCTCCCCCACCCCCTACCTAAGTGTAATCATTCTGTTCCTTGTGAACTTTCTGAGGTTGCAGACCTAGTAAGGCAGTTAGCAGCACAGTGTCGTCCCACAGGCGTGTGCCAAAGTAAGAACAAACAAGCACACACACACACACACACACACACAGAGAGAGAGAGAGAGAGAGAGAGAGAGAGAGAGAGAGAGAGACGGGTCAGAGATGATGGGGAGTCTCAGAAGTCAAACGTTTCTCCTGCTGTTTATTTGCATTGATTTTTGTCTTGGATCTCTGTGAACTGACCCAAATCCTCTGAATCCTCTTCTCATAAATGAAAAAACAGCCATTGTTATAGAAAAAGCAAGAGGATGGAAGAAACGACTGTGATGAATCCAAGAGAGAGCAGACTTGACTGGTTGGTCCAGCACAGTCAATTGATTCTGTTGTATGCTTCAGAAGCCGTCGTAAGGGGACTGCCCTGCCCCACAAATTCTCAGTCAGCTGTGCCCTTGTCCCAGCTATTCATGGCAATTCAAGGTCAAACTGGACGTTACAAGCTGCTTCTTCATTCTGCTTCTGGCTCTTGTGACCTTGAGCAAGTCAATCCAAGTCGCTCTTGTCAATGCTAGGATGGACTGAGTGACGTTATGACATTTTCCTGCAGGGCAGAAGCAATGAATGGCAAGTGGCCAAACTCTTCTTTCTGCCCTTTATATATGGGCAAAGCAATGACTGAAGGCTACCTTTTTAAGATCATCCAAAGGAAGAGCAGCAGAAACCCTTACCATTTTTAGAAGTCACAAATTTTAAAGAAACTTTTTTTAAAAGCAGTTTTAGGATGCAAATGCCTTTAGGTTTATAAGAGAGAAATTTGAGAAAGCAAGTGAAGTCTGTGTGTAAGACTCTGGCAAACAAATGAGCTAAAGAACAGAGGAAAAGACCATTTTAAAAATGGGAAGGGTATGTCCATACTAATCCCTTGAAGAAATTTCAGCCACAATTTGCATTTTAAAAAGCTCTTTGGCTAAGACCAGTTGGAAATGAAAAGGGTAGAGGGATGTTTAAATAGACCAGGTATTGTTAAAATTTGTAAAAAGATGTATTGATGAATCAGAATTTCCAGCAACCTATGAAGAAGTCCAAAACATAACCAAAACAATGAAAAATAGCAGTTCATAAGGAATGGACAGTTTCAAAACCACTTGCTGTGCATACAGAAGGTTCAACGTTAAATGCGTTGTTTTTCCAGTTAACAAAATGTTTCTTTGAGGCCCAGGGAATTGTTGCCAGGGAAGGTAAGCAGTTTACTAGTCAATCTATTAGCAACAAAGTTAGTGGTTTCTAGGACAGTACATGTTTAAGTTTACAGTCAGAAACAATTGATGCATGTTAATAACATGGTTCTGTCATTCTAATAAGAAGTAAGGATTTAGAGCAGACTCATACAACCTTTGTACTCCCGTTATCAAGGCTACACGAGGCAACTTTGTGAAAAACAGTTTTTGTGAACCTTTGTACACAAGAGCCAGGGTGATTTCTGTTGGTAGCATGACTTGGACAAAGAAAAATACTTATTTTATCCTTCCACAGATTCTGAATCCACCGCCTTCACCAGCCACTGATCGCTCCCTCTATAACACAGAAATGTTCTATTCTTCAAACATTCCTTCAACAACAAGATCTTACAGGTAAGCTCCCTTTTGAATTCTTCATAGCAAGGTGATGTCAGTGAACCAGAATGAACCTCCTCAAAGTTCAGCCTTCAAAAGCTTGAAAGGCTCTTCCCTCATTCAGTTTCCAATCTACTCTTAGGTTTAACATGAATCACCTTTTGTTACAGTATTGAATTTATTTTTCTCTCCCTAATGCATATGCTTTAGTGTCACCTTATTACATTTTAATTGTCAGGATCCCAGAATTGGGATCTAGGCCTGTTTACAGGTATACTGAAAACAGGCTACCAAGAATGAAGTGTTTTAGCCTTGGCCTGGCTATGCCCACAACTCTGCCCTTAGGAGTAATGTCCTTTCCATCAGGCACACCAGCTTGAATAAAATATTGTGGGGGCCCAGGTAAGCCCCACCCCACATAATCGATCACATGGTGCAGTGCACACACACCATTAGAATGGGAATGCCCATCAACTTTGTGGGGGCCAAAGCTCCCAAAGCCCCTAGGAGTTGGCTCCAATGCTTTCTGTGACCTACACTGGGGCTTCTCAAACTTTTCTTCACCAAGCGTTTCCCCAGCCACTCTGGGCGGCTCCCAATTGAGTGTTAAAAACAATACAGCATTAAATATTAAAAACTTCCCTAAACAGGGCTGCCTTCAGATGTCATTTAAAAATAGGATAGCTGCTTATTTCCTTGATGGGAGGGCGTTCTACAGGGCGGGCGTCACTACCAAGAAGGCCCTCTGCCTGGTTCCCTGTAGCTTAGCTTCTCACAATGAGGGAACGACCAGAAGGCCCTCGGAGCTGGACCTCAGTGTCCGGGCTGAACGATGGGGGTGGAGACACTCCTTCAAGTATACAGGACCAAGGCAAACTAAAGGGCTGGCTGGGCAATATGTGCAAACTGGCACGCACAGTCTGTTTCCCTCCAAACAGATTATGAGCAGAAGGTTTGAACAGGCAAGGTTTATACTTGGCTTAGCACCTGTGGTTTGAGAGAAAGAGGAAGCCTCTGGTATGTTTCTCTCGCGCCATGACCACAGTTTATTTCTAACTATGGCAATGTGACATGCAAATAAAACCCACTATCACAGCTGACTCCTTCAGCTGACCATATTGATGCAGATAAAGAGGAAGAATAACTCCTTTTCCTGCTATGGAGCATATTTTTTTACTATGCAGCTAACTTTGATTTTCTCTTTCAGGCCCTATCTTATACGGGGGATAGCTCCACCAACTACGCCGTGCAGCACTGATGTCTGTGACAGTGACTACACCACGAGCCGGTGGAAAGCCAATAAATACTACATAGACCTAAATTCAGACTCAGACCCTTACCCCCCTCCTCCTACCCCTCGCAGCCAGTACATGTCAGCGGAAGAGAGCTGCCCGCCGTCTCCCGCCACAGAGCGAAGTTACTTCCACCTCTACCCGCCTCCCCCGTCCCCTTGTACAGACTCTTCATGATTTCAGCAGAAGGAACTTATCTTTTTCCTGTAAATATATTTTAAATATGAACACAGATTTTTAAATATATATTTTATGATCTAAAAAAATGGGGCGGGAACTTTAAAAATGTGAATAAAAACGGGTGGGGCCAGGGCTGTGAAAATTGTACAGCGGAATAATATTTATAAGTTGTTGTTTTTTTGTTTTTTTAATTTAATATCCATTCTTTTTGTGCCATATTTTGCCTTTGCATTGAAGTCACAAAATTAATTCGACCTCCAAAGGAGGTGGGAAATGGGGCGTAGATACCTGGAGCTTTTGAAATTGCTGTTTTGATTCAGTAAAGGGGAATGTACAAGCGGCGGTGGGGTGTGTGTGTGTGTGTGTGTGTCAAGTAACAAAAAAGAGGGAGTAAAGATATTGTGTGAATGAATGGCAAAGTTGTTTGAAATACACATCCGGGGTATTTTTATTTTGTACTTACTTGATCGTAGGTAATTAACCACAAAAACGTACTTTTCTTTGGGGATGTTGCATTCCAAAAGAAAACGAGAAGAAGAAAAGAGGTCTGTCCCCCTGTTTTTATTCCATCATTTGCTTTCCAGGGAAAGCCACCTGGGGTCAAGGTGGAATTCTGAAACTCGCTCTCACTTTATACATTGCAAACCACTTTTCGCTAGGATGAAATAAGCATGCAGCCAGCCCACTGCACACCTTTGTGCTGCACACAGTCCTGTCAGGGTTCTGAAAACCTGAGTGTCATTTTAGTTGCGGGGGGAGTAAAGAAGTCCTGAGTTTGGCTTTGCAGTTGCTAGGAAGGCATGTGGCTAAGAGACCTACGATAGAAATAGAAATGGAAAATCCAAAAAGTGATACCACTATTTGTTATCATGCTCATCTAAAAGGTCACAAGGGGCCAGCTTCTGTGAGATTTCTCTTCTACTCCCACCCCCAATCTGGTCCACTTTTTTTTTTTTTTTTTGGTCCCATTGAGTTTTTGCACAAAAAATCCAAGCTTTTATAAAAAGAAATGTATTTCCAAAATTATGACACACATACTTAGTTGATTAAAAAAAAAGTATCCAGTTCATTGAGCAACAGAATTATGTAATTGTGTGTGGATTAATGGATATCAGATACATTTTCTTCTGTCATATGCTGGAAGGGGGTGCCTTTTCTGGAATGATGCCTGTCTTAAAAATCAGGATGCATCATCTATAAGCAGCATACACACTTTCCCCAGAAATATTGTTTTAGTTCACCTGCAGACTCACGCAGATTTAGTTGACTAATCCGTTGAAACTCGTGTGCTTCATCTAGCTCCATTTGCATCAAGAGGTGCATGTCTGTAGAACATCTTTGCTTCAATGGGCTTCTTCTCATCACTTTGCATACGCAGATCTGTCCTTTATTTGAAACTGAATAAGCAAGCCTCCTCTTGTCATTTGGCTTCTCCATACCTTCTGGATCAGGGCACATTTCAAATCTGTTTTTGTGCTTAGGAAGAGAGCAACACGTCTTGTGCTATCTGCCTCTAAGTTTGCCTTTTTCGGTGTTCAGACTTGACTGCCTTGTACAGAACGTTTGGAAACTTAAGTATTGTGAGGGCTGCGATATGAACAAGTAATGATAAGGAAAGGAAAGAAAGAACTAAAATCACAATATGTTTTCACAGCTGCAGAACAGCAGGTGCAGCAGACTTTTGAACAGCCTTAATGGCACTGACAAGGATGAAAAATGGTCCTTTTTGAACTCATAGTTGATTTTTGTGCAATTTATTTTTTTTGACTGAGCATGATGTGAAACTCCTCCAAACCCTTGCCAGTATTTCCTATCTTACTGAGCGGGTGGAGTTTGACGTTCTGATGTTTATCTTACCGTTCCTTTCCTTAAATCTGTGCTTCCTAAGCATTTGAATCGATGCTTAGATTCGGCAGGACGGGGTGGGGTATGTCCCTCAAGAAATTATCCTTTCCTTCTCTTGCAAAGTTTCAGCGTGGTGGATGAAGAACTATAATTATTTGCAAATGCTAACTCCACAAATACTGCAAATGTCTGTGGATACCACAAAATCCATATCCTGCTCCTATCAACTGTAGGGTGCCATAGACATGAGAATTCTCCTGGCAGTTCCAGCACAGGCTCTGCTCGCGGTGATGCATGTAGTTGGCTCTGGTCAAAGTCATTCATAATAGCATCTTAACTTGTTAAGTATTCTCAACAAATCCCTGATTAATGATGTAAACTGAGAAGCAGGAAAGAAAGGCCATATCCAATTGTCTCATATCCAACTAAATTATAAGCAAAGCATGCATGTATATTTCACAGTTGAGAGATTTCCATCCCGTTGTTTGACTTCAGCATAACTGTGTTTAAACTTTCATGTGGCATTTGTAAAGAGGTTGCTATTTTAACTCTTAACATTGCAGGCCTAATTTATGGTCGTCTTGCAAGTGACACTGAACGTTAAAAGACAGGTATTTCAATAAACTGCTGATTTCAAAAGAAAGAAAATAAATCCACAAATTATTGGGGATGTTCCCCTACATTTTCGGAAACACATTATTGTGCAGTGAGCAGAACAGAGAACCATAAGCAGATGGGAAATAGCTACTGTTGCTCTTAGTGTAGGCCAGTCCTATAGTAGTTTGCACATGCGTGAGATTTTGTAAACTGTTGCTTCATTTTCTTACAAGGGCGAGATGTAAAATTCATTTGCATCCAGCCCATGGTCTTCACAGAACCGGAGAAAATATTACGTTTGGTTTTCTTGACCAAAGCTGCGTCGCTTGAGTTATAGCCCATTGATTTCAACAAGCCTGTTTAATAATTTGCAGGATCGTGGTTACTAAATTTTGGTATGAAATGCTGCAACATTTTCAAAGAAGCAAATTGCAGAGAAGTGCATGCCACACTTTCATCACTTGGGGTCACCTTTCCGTCTAGTATATCCATGGAAATGTGATTCCCCTCCCCTCTTTCACAAACTCCCCACTAATGGAGAGTTAGAATTTGTGATGAGTGCAGAAGTCTTTCATTTTGTATGTTCTGAGCCTCATATTGGTCAGTTTCATTGGATAACCCCGGGCTCTTGTATTCTGAGAAGAAATGTCTTTGCTTTATAGTTTGCCTGTAATTGACATACTTTGAGCCAGCAGAGCCATCAAGTGCATTTCCAGTAAATGAACAGCATGAAAGCGTTTGTTGCGCAGCCCTGAATTTTAATTTTTAAATATATACTCGTCAGTACTGTGGGCTAGGCTAGAATTCATTTCCTTATTTGACATCTCAGGGCAACACACTGCGGCATAGAGGAATATGTGACACACAAAGTCAAACAATCAATTTTGGACAAACGTTCAATTTATTTATTTTTAAAAAGTGAATTTGAAACTAAGTACTGAAACATCTAATTTCATAAATGGCAAGATAATTGGCTTGCATAAATGATGCTTTGAACTCAAGCACATATTTTTTTTTGTGGGAGGGGATGACTTCGCCTTGTGCTATCAAACAAGATGATCCATGTTGATTGATTTCACAAAGTTTTCAGCTTTGCGCATTAAAACCCAAGAAGCAGCACATTCTTTTCAGACAATGTTGGTACAACCATGTCCAGACGTCTTATAATACTTCCCTGCAACGGGGTCACTGGCTGTGTGTGGCATTCTTTCACCCAAGAACACTTGTCCAAAACTTGATTTCTCTTGAGGTGGTTGGTGGAAGCTCAGTGGCAAGCCTCTTTTTCACAAAGTAGTTTCTGATTCTTAAAAGCTCTCAGATCTGTTGCCTACCGATAGATGCACTAACCACATGTCCTAATCCAGCCCGGAAGTCAATTTAATCTTGACAAGCAGCCTGGCATACACACGTGCCTTTTTTTTTTAGAGGAAAAAGTAGACCTAAAAGCTTGCTTAGTTTACCTTGCACCTGAAAGGAAACTATTGAAAAATAAAGCGTAATTTTCTGCAAGTAAGTCCGACTGAGTTCATTGGGGCTTACTCACAAGGAAGTGGATTGCAGCCTAAGGCCAGGAGCCATTTCCCCCCAGAGATCCCCTGTGGTTAACTTTTTCAATGTGTGCCTGCATGTGTGCTTGTGTGCTGTGGAAAGAAGGGTGTAAGGTCGAGCTTACTTGTAAAATATTATCTGTGGAAAATACTTTGTAAATAATGTAATTTGAAGTATTTTGCAATTAGAAACAGAACAGTTGTGGATTTAAATAAATAAATAAAACCTATTGGCCTGGAACAAAATGAAGCAAAAAATAAAAATTGGGGCTAGCCAATTGCAACCTAGAGATCCACCCCCCTTGAATCTGCTTGCTTCGTTAGGTGCCGCAAGGCAGCCACAGCAACTTCTACCTCTTCTGTTTCCTGCCTCTTTCTGCCGTGCAATACACCTGGTGCTGTGCCCATTTCAGTAGGCGCACCAGGGAGATGACAGAACCATGGGGAGAAAGGGAGCAGAAGAAGCTTCTGCTGCCTCACTGCACACTGCAGTAAGAATCTTAAGAGGTGAAATGGGGGCATTTCTGGGTTGCAAATGGGTGACTCCAAGGAAGACATCTTAGAAGATGGGGGTAGTGCTTTGCTGTTCCACATGAAATTCAGAGGGCATTTTACACAGAAGTGAAACCCAGGCTGCTTTCTGTATTGTATCTAAATATTTCTTGCAATTGCTGCTAATGTAAATGGACATGAATATATACAAATATTGCCAAGAATGGTTATAATAGACTCACGCCAATCTTTTTTATATTTATATTGTAAAATGTACTCAGCAAACAGCCTAAATATTTTAGCTTTATACTTGTATCCTTTTTGTAGACACAATTTGTCATACACAGGAAAAAGTGCCTTTGGTATTTTTCAGCAGCCTAGCATATTGACTTGGGCAGATTATAACAAAGCCTTAAACAGCAAGTTGCCTCTTACTCATTGTGTTCCACTGGTTAATTTTTCAGCATGCATCGTGCTGCAAAAATGTGTTAATGCTCAAGTCAGGCCAAACAAAGGCATCCGTATGATGGTGGAATTAAGTTTATTTGGACATCATTAATGCAACATCACTAAATGTTGACTTTAGAAAGTTGGTGTGATTTCTGGCAAACACTTCAAAGTATCCTGTGGGGGAGTTTTGCTCTTATTTCAAGGGAACTTCCACTAACCAACATGTATCCCCATTTCCTGGAAGTCCTAGTGTTCATATTTTTACTGGTTATGCTCTCAGTATAAAATTGTATGTGACTTTTTGTTTTTTGTATGCGATTGCTGCAAAGTACCAGTTATGAAGTTAGATTAACATGTTCCTCACAAGGAATGTTACTACTAATGTTTTAAATAACACTAGGTTAAAGTTCTTTGCATCGCCAGCAGAAGAGTTATTAAAATCACTGTTTATAGAATGTGGTGTTCTATAACGACGACTGGTTGAAAATACCCTTTTAACTGCACATACACACCCACACTTTGGTATGCAAGCAACAAAACAGAGCAAAGTCCAGTTGGGCTGGATTGTGTCATAAAATTGAACGTACAGTAAGCAACTGCAACTTATCATTGTTCCATATCACCAATGCTAAAGTGTTGTTTCAAGTTTCTGGCTTCATATATAAATAAACATCTGTAAAGTTAATTCTCTACATTTTGTATTATAGATTTTTCTTGGCATTGTTTTGTAATTCAAACTCTGGGGAGGATTGTTTGACACCTCCCTGCATAAATGATTTTTCATGTAATACTGTTGAGAGTGGGTTTTTCTTCCCTCCTGGTGTTAAACTTTCAAAAGAAGTTGGTGCGTGTTACAGCGTATTTTATTTGCTGCATCTTTCCCAGTGCGTATTGGTTTTATTCTTTCTGAAGTTTATAGGCTGAATCCCCACCCTTCCATAATGCATTAATGTTGGTGAACACATTTTGCATGAACAGTTTTAAAGTTGTGTTGAAGTTTGCGGTGGGGTTGTCAACCTTCCCTCCTTTTTTTGTAATCACTGAAAACGCTTTTCCAGGAAATTTCATAGATTTAAGTTTACGGGGCAGCAATATATAATTAAGTGTTGATTCATTCTTGCTAATTTATGACTACAGCAACAAGCTGCTGCCTTACATTAGGGCTCACAATTAGTTTGTATCATTTCAAAGCACCAAGATTCTCCAAAAGAGCTCGTTTGCACAGCATTCGTATTGAAGCCGCCTTATTTCTGCTCTTTCCAACTGGATAGCAGTTCAGCTGTTGGAAATGGCAATTCCAGATGAGACACTTTGTGCAAACATATGAGCATGGATTGTACACATATTTGTGCACTTGATTGGACACACACAAAGTGAATGTGTTGAACAATTGAAAACAGAAGATGGACACATCTGGGATGGGGCTCAAGGCGAACCTTGCCAGCTGGCGGGTTCTCCCTGTCCAGATAATCATACAGGCAGATTTGTGAAACTGAGCAGAGCAACCCAGAGATAAATAACAGCACGCCCAGAAATCCTCTCTTTCTCTTCTTTGTTTCACAAAAAGGCATGGCAAAATCCTTGTACTCTGGTTTGCAGCACTTGACAGCTTACACTGAGCTGCCCTTGTGCTCACTGTGGGAGTCCCAGAGGAAGAGTTGAGGATGTGGTTACTTGGCATATAATAAAACCACAAGATGGCATAGTTCTCCCTGATGAAATGTTTTTTCTCAGCAGTGGGTAGGGCATTGCTCTCCCAATATGCAACTTCTGTTTTATGCAGTTTCCCCTGTTCTGTGGCTGGCTTTTTACACACTCCCCAAGCTTTTCTAACCCTTTCAGTACCCCTTTGCATCTCATATGCTGAAGTACATCTGCAGCCCTGGGTATCTTAAGGGTGGCTAAGCCTTCAGTCTTCCAAGTTGGGGAGCAGACAGCAGAGCAGCCAAGCTGACTCTGGTAACCAGACCCATGGGCCTTCCTGGTCACATCGTAAATCCCACAAACCACTGCTACTTCTGGCACTTGCATCTTCTGTGCTCTAAAGCATCTTTAGCTTGGCTCCTTAGGCACAGCAGGATGCTGGTTGAAGCAGAAGGTTCTTAAAAAGGCAAAAGGTTCTTTTAAAATGTATAGTTAAATATATATAATTTTGACCCTTATCTGGGCTATCAGGCGTGCACTTTCGGAGCCACTCCAGATTCAAGACCAGTTACTATGCAACACTTCATTCTACTGACAAGAATTGCTGCATTTGATTGGACCAACAAGCTTTTTAGAAAAAGGAGAAAAAAGAATCTGAACACCATCTTATCCTAAAATCCCAGTCCTTAAAAGATTCTCATTCTCAAAGGAATCTAAACATTATTTTCCTCCCCTAGCTAGCTGTTGGCTAGATAAGTTTTGTTTGCAGGTTGTACGGTATTTTCCATTTTATTGCATCTGGAAATAATTTTGCTCATGTGGACTGTTTGCTTTGCTTGCCTTTATTAGGAAACTTGCCATGGTCTGACCATTTCTTGCAAACAGCCAAGCACTTTGCTCTGGAATTGCCTGTTTTGCTCTGGTCCAGGCATCCATTTTGGGCTTTCTTATTCTTTGTAGCAGAAACAGTTGAAACAGAGTCTGGCTCACTTTAGCTATCGTGCAAAAACACTGGGTTGTTCTCACCATAGATAAGACCCCACGTTTAGAATAATAGAATTATAGAGTTGGAAGGGACCCAAAGGGTTATGCAGCCTCTTTCATTGCATGCAACTTCATAGTATACCTTGAGAGGATCACCAAAAATATCACCTCAAACATGCAAGAACCCACTAGAGTCCACAAGTCTCTGGGGGTGGAGTCGACCATCATAATGGGTCCCCATCCCTATAGGAGAAAGTTAGTGCTTTTAGCCCAAACTTATGACCATGACAACTGGCTCATAGAAACCCCCTCTTTTTTCCAGACCGTCAATCTTGTCACCAGAGACAAAACCCAAATCAAATAGATGACCTGCACTATGGATTGGGCTGGTGACCATTTGAGACAGCTCCATGTTAAATCATGAACAATCCTTGTTCATAGCTTGGCATCCTGCAAACAGAATACCCCATTCTGCTCAATACCAATTCAGCAAATATAGGCACAAATATACACACCCCCTAAAAAAATTCTGCTTGTTGGAACACCTAGAAACCTTGCAATAAATTGGGGGAAAGCAGCTACAAAATTGACTCAGGCAGGAAAGAATGTCTTCAGCTCAGCAAGGTTGACTGCCGTAGTAATTCCCTCTTTGGAAGCCTGGCAAGCATCCACCACCTCAAGAGGTTTAGGATTCAAGTTTACATTTTGGTGAGATTTGCTGTCCCAGACGTGTGTGTTTTTCTAATTAGCGAAGTGACTGGAGCTGTCCTCCTTCCTTATAAAGCAAAGGAGAGGAGGCTAGAGGAGGGTTGGACACTCTCCTGCTTCCTGAATGTGGGGTGTCATTCTCTTCCGATGAACTGAGAATGCATAAATAGCTAGAGGCCTGTGTACATGGTTCGGGACTTGCAGTCCTAGAGAGCTGTTCTCCTATACATTCACCAGCGCAAGCCATCACTTTCTGCATCTGTCTAATCAGCGTGAGTAACAAATCAATACGGGTGAATATCAAGAGGCTGGTTAGTCTGCATGGTGAGGTAAGGTAAAGGACCCCTGGAAGGTTAAGTCCAGTCAAAAGCGACTATGGGGTGCAGCACTCGTCTCACTTTCAGGCCCAAGGGAGCCAGCATTTGTCCACAAACAGCTTTCTGGGTCATGTGGCCAGCATGACTAAACCGCTACTGGCACAACAAAACACTGTGACAGAAGCCAGAACACATGGAAGCTCATCTCGAAGAGGTATTTCCCCTGTAAACTTCCTTTTTAGGAGCATTCAGGAAAGGGAAGTGGTTGCAGACCAATAACTTTCTCTTTCCACCCTCCACCCCTAATTCTGCCCAATCTTCTTTAATGCTGGCATCATAATAAGGAGGACTGAACTGATGCAACTGCAGACCCCTTCTCCCTCTGGTTCTTATCTTCTCCAAGAACCCACAGGCCATACGTACAGGGCAGATTTCTGAGGTGCTGAGGCAGACAACAGGTGGCAAATCACAACTCTGGAAAAGGCAGGTATGTATTTCCTCTCTGCAGGCTCGAGAGAGAAATGAGTATTACAGCACCACTCCCACAACGGTCTCCTGTCAGCCGTGTGGTCCAGTATGAGGGTAGCAGCACAGACAAAAGCACTCAGTTTTAACTTGGTGGGGTATTAAGTATGTTGAAACGCCAAGCCAAAGCCATCAGACTTGAAGTCACCTGAGCATACTCATTGATTCATTGGCCTTCCCTTCATCCCTATGTCTGCTTTCTACCCTCATCTTTAATATTTTATGGGTATTATTCCTCCCAAAGGACCAGATGGGTCCCTAAGCGTGATCTCCATTTTTTTCCACCAAAGGTGAAAAAGCATTCCATTCTGTGAAACCCTTAGCAAGAGGGGTTTTTTTATTTTGCTGAGCACTGTGCTTTTCTGTCCCCACTACGGGTAGCGTCAGTAAATGTCAACCCAACAAATTTAAATTCTGCTTGCCACTGGAGGACTAAGTAATGGAGGTGAATGTTTTCCCCAGTGGTGGTTGCCGCTTATTGGGCCTGCTAGGGTGGAAGGCCAGCAATAAATGGAGCCAGAGCCAATGGCAGCTGGAGCCGACTAATTATAGTTTTGTCCCCATCCTGAGATTAAGGAGGAACAAAGTCTGATGCATTTGAAATCACTTGGCGGCCCTTACTGACTT
This sequence comes from Podarcis muralis, assembly GCF_964188315.1. NCBI lineage: Eukaryota > Metazoa > Chordata > Lepidosauria > Squamata > Lacertidae > Podarcis > Podarcis muralis. Next base: position 77,843,299 of record NC_135655.1, read on the forward strand.
ACCTTAACTCTTCCCAGTTGTACTAGTAGACCTCAAAACATCCATTTGCCTTTTTGGTCTGATTATATTCTAAGATATTAAACTGAAAACATAGTTTTATATCTGTTATTATTTTGTTTTTGGATATACTTTTTAGCTAGCTCTTTTTGTGATCTTTGTATGTAGGTTTTTGAAACTATTTTTTTTGGAATTCAGACTGTATGTGAAATATGGTATGTGATGGATTTTTTGTTGAAGTTAATGGATAGGGATTCTTCTTTAATTTTGAAGAAGAAGAAGAAGAAGAAGAAGAAGAAGAAGAAGAAGAAGAAGAAGAAGACGACTCTGAAAGCCAGGGCCACCACCATCTCTGGGCTAGTTCTAAGTAAGAAGGCAAGTGGATGGGGGCTAGCTCACGGCACACAGGGATTGTTAGGGTAATGCTTCATTCACCCTACAGGAATACTTTCCACTGGTCTACCCCTATTCTAAAAGGAAAAGGACATCAGTGCCTCATATAACCAGCATGTTTCAGTCTAATTAATGCATGAAAGGGTTAATGCCATAGAGTAAGCTGGCCTGCCAGGTATAGCCTATGACACTTCCCTTATCCTTGGGGGGAAATGGGCAACCAAGTCTTTTGTTGTACTCAGTCTACTTATGAATTTGGTGCATGAGGAGCTCAGAGCTGCTCCCTCCAGCCACATAGCTTTGGCCAGCCTCTTTTGTTTCAGACAAGAATGGAGTCTGAAACTAACATTTTAGGAACTTTTTGCCATTTTTTAACCAAGCAGTTTTTTACTGCAACTTTTCCTGACTTCTGTATGGAAAAAGCACATGAATCTGACCTTTGAAGAGCTCTGTAAACCATTTTTTAACTTGCCAAACATGAGATCTATCTTTGTGCTAGGGGCACTTTGGGATTCACTGGAAAGGGCACCATGTAAAGTTTATATAGCTTCTGTTTCCAGACTTTGTTGCATGCTTTCCCGTGTTAAATCTCTGTCAGGGTTCTCTTACCAAAGAGCCTCAAACGTGAGTCTTGGCTTACAGGATTTCCAACATGCACAGTCAAGCTGATTGCATTGGCAGCAGCTTAGTGGCCTTTTCTAACACCACTGAGCCCACCACTGTTCTTACCGTTGGGCCGATGTGGCTGCCTCCATTTTGGATTTTTCGTTTAGAAACGCAAGACTAGCTTGCCCCTGAACAGCAAACATCTGCGCGCAATCTCCTGTTTACCCCGCTCTGTGTTCCAGCTTCACCCATGCCAGTCTCTGATGTCTTCATTTATGCAGTCTGTGCATGGGTTTTGTTTTTCAAGTGTGCCCAGCCCATTTTTATGGTTTTCTGCTCTCGACATTCTTCCAGGCCATCTGTGTGAGGCCCAGGCCAGCTGGGAAAGGACGATGATGCATCTGGGGCAGTGCAAAGAACACTCTGTGGCCACAAGCATGTTAAGTGCACGGCCCCTCGGGGAATTGCAGCTCTTTTAATTTCCGTTCTGGTCTGAGCTTGCGCATGTCTCCAGCATGCGCTGCTAACCAACTGCACACTATGCCTGAAGAAAGGTGTTGCGACAGTCCTGCAGGAAGCCATGTGCAACTTATGTGAGTCCCAAATGGCAGAGAGAAGAGGCGGCAAAACCCTAACCTTGAATTTTAAACCCTGAGCAATGACTTTTCACTGGGAGTGTTGGCTGGGGAACGTGCTAGAGTCCAGTAGATGGCAGCAGACGAGAAAGAATAGATCTGAAAGGACAACGTTGTGGGATAGCTTCTAAGGGCCAGTCTCTGCATTGTTTTTGCAATGTGTAGAAAGACTTGATCAGGTGGGGTTCTGAGGCCCTCTGGTGGCAGACTATCAGAACCGCAGGCATGCCCTAGAGACACAATTTTAATACAGTATTGCCCTTTTAGTTTTCTCTTTAATGCAGATCGAAATAAAAAAGCCTTCTGGAAGTAACTCCAGCCTTTTCCTGGAGTCCATCAGGAAACCAATGAAACCGTCATCCCAGAGTCATGAAGCAGCTCTTCTGCAATCAACAGAGCATCTGCGTATGTGTGTGTTAGAGCGCAGCGGGCAGGAAAGGGTTAAAGGATTGGGGGAGGGATGAGTTAGCCACCAGATGTCCGGAGCCAATATGTAGGTCACCTATTTCCCTCCTGTGGGATCTGAATTGCTGTTCTGCATCCATGCATAAGTAAAGTCGCCTAATATGGCAGTAGTGAATCTGCTCCATTTCAGGAAATGTCAATCTGATTTCTGAAAGCAAAGAACTCAGCCGATGCCTTGAAAATTGGCACAGTTATTCTATTGCTAAGCGTGCTTTTTTTTTTAAAAAAAAATACATTTTAAAAACAAATTGCTATGCAAGGTAGAGCTGACTATGTAATGTTAAACTGAAACACTATGAATAATGGTAAGAAATAAATATGAATTTCAAAAAGTGTACAAGCTTTCAATAGGTTGTTGTCTAAGAATAACTTACTATGCTGTACTTGAGATGTCCCCTCTCCTGTTCAGCCATTCTTATCAAATCAATACTGTAGCTACTGTATTGTAGAGAAAATTGTATTTGCATTTTTTATTTAATAGAAATATGGATTTTCCCCCACTTTGTTCCTTGCAGATGCCTGCAATTTGGATTTGAGAAAGTAGGAGCAAAATGTTTGGCCTTTGTGAAATATGCAGTGGCGTAGCGTGGGGGGTGCAGGGGGGGCCGGCCGCACCAGGCGCAACATCTGGGGTTAGGGCAAATCCACAGGTTAGGGGGCGCAAATCCACGGGTTAGGGGGCGAAAATTACTTGCCTTGCCCCGGGTGCTGACAACCCACGCTACGCCACTGGAAATATGGGAGTATAAACCAATAAAGATTGCAAGAAGAGCAGTAGCTCCTACTAACATGAATATTAACAGGGAATGTGTGGTACTTATTTAACTTACAATCCTGTGATTGGAGCCTTAGGCAGATAAGTATGTGCCTTTTTCAGCACATCCCCCAATACAAAACTAGATTATGAAGAGTTGAAGAAGATGAAGAGTTGAAATAAAACGTGCTGACAATCATCTGTGGGTGCTGTTGGTCCTTGTAGGAAATGGGTTTTCACTATTCTTTGTTGCAGACAATGGGGTCAGATTTATGTGTTTGGAGATGATAGCTGTAAACCAACTTATCTACTGCTGATACGATAGTGATGCTTTCTCCTTTGCAATAACTAGGTAGGATTTTATATGGCTGTGTGTTACATAATAGCTGACTGCTGCTTGGAGGAATGTTTTGTTTTAAAACGATATAAGTGAGTTTATGGATTGGTTAAATAATAGAGCTGCAATCCTATGCAAACCTAAGAGACTTACTTCTGGTAAGACATGCATCAGATTGCACTGTTAGTTAAGTGATTAATTAGATTATTAATTAATAATATATTTTACTAAGGTACCTGGGATTAATCAGAAAGCAGGTTTTTAAAAAATGTATGTTCCTACAAATCCAAGGGTGAGGCTGACAGGTGCTTTCTTAAAAGAGACATGCCCCCAAAATCTAACATAATCTAACATAAGCATGGAGGTCTCCTTTCCAGTAAAGGTTCTGGTTGGTAATCAAACACCCTCCCCAAAGAATCTGATATGCTGCCTTCTTTCTAGACATTTCAGTGCAATTTGAAAGCTTTTTATCCCCCCCCCGACTTTCAGAAATGTTAACATTTGAATCCACTGTATTTTAGATATTTCATATAAATATTATAAATCGCTTCAAGATGCTTCATGCAAAGCCATTCATAAATGAAATTATTATTAATAATATTTTTGGGATACTTTTAGTGGTTTACCCCCCCTGTGTGTTTCTTTATTCTGCTGCTGACATTATGATGCTGAATTTTTACAATGGAGTTTGTTTACTTTTAAAAATTGTCCTGTGGTTACTATCATACAGTATTTTATTTTAAATTTTGCTTTATGCCTGGAGAACAGTTATTAGATGGCATATAAATGTTGTCAATAAATGAATAAAATGTGGTGACACCTAAATAATCTAAAAGCAGAGTGCACTAATATTTTATTTGTGTGAAAATATATAAAACTCATTTATTGTAATGTTGACTGACAGCCTCAGACAAACAAACCTCACAGACTGATTAATTATATAAATAAAAACTTCAAACGATAAAAGCATGGCTTGGCTCCGGATCCTTTCAGGATTTGTGTGGTCAGTTTGAATTATCCTCAGGAGCACCCATATCGCTAAAGGAAAAAGAGCGGAACCCAGATATTTACCCTGTTGTGTGTCTACCTCCTGGCCTTAGAAATAAGAGGTTTCTGGTGAATAGAAATTGTTATGTATTGAAGTTCTCACCCTGGCCACCAGGAGTATCGTGTAGATAGTTTTCACTCAGGTCCACGTCAGTTATTTTAGGTGGGAAATCCTGGGTTGTTGTTGCTACAATGTTGACAGCCGGCTGCCTATAAAAGCAGGCTGGCTGAGCTGTTTGCTGTTCAGTTCTGTTCCAGCTTACAAAATAAAGAGCTGCTTTGGAGAAATCGCTGTGTCGTCTGCCATGTCTACCCACTATTCAACACTGGCGACGAAGGTGGGATCGATGGACAACAGAGCACAGCCAGATGTGGCCACCCTCTGAGATGAGCTGAATCACGGAGCTGAAACACTGAGCGAAATCACGGAGTAGAACCAATTCAGAGCTGACCGTTCTGGCTAGAGCACAGTGTTCCATCCATCGCCTCCACGTCGGCATCGGAACCATGGCTTCACTCGTGCCTCTACCGCCATTTGCCCCAGCCTCTGAATCATGGGACTCCTACCTGGCTCGGTTTGACTGCTACCTCCAAGCAAATGAGCTGACAAGAGGGTCTGAAGAGCAGAAGCAGGGCCTCCCCTCAGCCTTTGTGGCCCCGAAGTGTTCGCGACGGCCTGAGCATTGGTTGCGCCTCTAGCAGTCCAGGCAGAGCTGTGGGACACGATTCAAGAGAAGCTCCGCAACCACTATGCCCCAAAGCCGTCCAAGATTGCTGCCCACCATGCGTTCTACCACCGGAACCAGGCAGAGGGGGAGTCAATCAACAACTACACCACCGCCCTCCGAGAGGCTGCAATGCACTGCGAGTTCCGAGACTTAGACGATGCCCTGGTGGATCAAATCGTCTGCGGGGTCCGGGACATCCGTCTGCAATGGCGTCTCCTCAGCAAGCCAGACCTCACGCTGCAGAAAGCCATTGAGGAGGCCGCGGCATCAGAAGCTGTTGAACTCTCCGCCCAGGAAATCCACAAGGCCAGTAGACCGTATTTAAAGGACTATGTTGTTGGACATGTAACACCGTTGGTCTAATGGAAGTATGTGAATGTAACTGATATGCTTTGTGCCTAATTGAACCATTACGTGTAGTGCTGTATATAAGGAAACCATTATGATTGTAACTAACGTCTTATCTCGATGGGGAGGGGTGTTATGTATTGAAGTTCTCACCCTGGCCACCAGGAGTATCGTGTAGATAGTTTTCACTCAGGTCCACGTCAGTTATTTTAGGTGGGAAACCCTGGGTTGTTGTTGCTACAATGTTGACAGTCGGCTGCCTATAAAAGCAGGCCGGCTGAGCTGTTTGCTATTCAGTTCTGTTCCAGCTTACAAAATAAAGAGCTGCTCTGGAGAAATCGCTGTGTCGTCTGCTATGTCAACCCACAACTTAACAGAAATCCACCAAACACATTAATCAGACACATTGGGAAATCAGACACAGATGTTAATACTGAAACCTACACAGTCAAACCACTCCTTAGCCCTTATGGATAATTATCTGCTAGTGCAGTAGAGTACAATTAATTAATAACATTTTTATTGGATGGGATCAAGTAATGGATTCATCAGAAATAACTGCCTACCTGCAGAGACTATGTCTATGGATATTGATTTAGAAGTACTACTTGTGTTTAGTGGGGCTTACTCCCAAGTAATTATGTATGGCATTGAAACCCATTGAATGGCTAATAGTAACAGCAGCCTCTTATATACAGCAATTTATGTTTTCAGAATGAGGATGACAAACAAAACAACCTTAGCATTTTTAAAGTGTATTTGCCATCTTGAGCAGCCTGTTTTAATTATTGTTATTATTATCATTAAAACTACAAATAGATGTTTTTCACCAATAGGTTTTTCACCAAGTTTTTCACACACACACACACACACACACACACACAGAGAGAGAGAGAGCTGTCAACGTTTCCCTTTTTTAAAGGGAAATTCCCTTATTCTGAATAGGATTCCTCACAAGAAAAGGGAAAAGTTGACAGCTATGACACACACACACACATGCATAAAAATGATCCATGGGGAGGGCCACTCTGCTAAGCCTTCAATGCCCAAGTTGATAAATGAACAGAATAGTATTGTCCCCACACTCATGGCTCTATCACTCCCCTGCCAATCTCTGGACTGGTAGACTAGATATCAAGGTTTGGAAGGAGGGAGAGTGTTTTGGCTATATGTGCATGGCGAGAGGTTGTGCATCGTTTCTGTCTGAGCCAACAATAGCTTTGCTTCCAGGCGGCTAATAGGATCAGTGATGGAAATGAGATTAGGAAACTGATTTTGAACATTTTGTTTCATCTAAAGGGATTATGTTGTATGAGTCTTGGGGGGAAATTAATCACCTTGTTCCTCTTAGAAGCAAACCTATATTTGTATTTGGAATCTGTTTGCTGCTGCATCATCACCATGTGATTAATACTAATTTATCAGTTTCTTCATTTATAATGATTGTCCTGGGATGCTTTTCACAACTGCATTAAGGAACTGGTCAGGGCATCCTTCTCAGGTTTTATGCACCATTTTAAGGTGTTGATTTTCATGGGACTGAAATCCCACTGGGCTGGACGGCAACATATCTTTTAGGCCAGCCACAAATCCAGTTAAGATAGCAGGATCCGGTTTACAGAACAGTAAAGAGTAATACTTAAAAAAAAAAAAGATTTAGTAGACCTTATTTAAAGCTGTGATCTGCAAAGCATTCACAGATTTCTCACCTTTCTGACAAACCTTTAGCAGCAAGAGGCTGAAGATTAATAGAATTCAAACATACTGTAGTGAACTGGAGAAAGATGCTACTTGGCATTACTGAAACACATCTGAAGCACCTGTAATAAAAAGGCCCATTTAGTTATCCTTCTAAAGAAACATTGATGACAATACAGTGGTACCTTGGTTTAAGAACAGCTTAGTTTATGAACAACTTGGATTAAGAACGCTGCAAACCCGGAAGTAGGTGTTTTGGTTTGTGAACTTTGCCTTGGAAGCAGAACATGTTTCACTTCCTGTTGAGTGTGTTCCATTTGTAAAATGAGTCCCCAGCTGCTATGGGAAAGAATGCCTTGGTTTAAGAACGCTTTGGTTTAAGAACGGACTTCCGGAACGGATTAAGTTCGTAAACCAAGGTACCACTGTACACATATTCCTGGGATGCATTTATCCAAATAGGATATCTTGAGCTGCTTTTCCAGTTGTCTGTTTTGAACAGGAAAAAACGGCAACTGTCCGTTGTTGAGTTTTAGCATATGTGATCTCTTGTATAAATCCTTTCTGCATTTAGGTTTGCTTCTGTTATGCAAGTCACTGAGTAGATGCTGTAATTAAAACTGAAATAATTAATATTGGACTTACATAACAAGGGATGGAGGAAGAAAAGTGACCAGCACAGACTTGCCATGGTTACTGGCATAGCTGCCCACATTGAAACCACACAGGAAGGAAAGGTGCGCAGTACAGTGCGTGACAAATGTGTCCACTTTTGCGCAAGGGTTTCTCCAGCCTTGTGAGTTAGCTGTCACATGCTGGACACAATTGCAGGACACTTTGCTGCCATGCATTAGTTAGGAATGAGGCTGTTCCTCCAAACTATGCAGGTTCCAAATACACTGGTTTCAAGTGTGTGTTTCCCTTATAAAACAAAATTTTAAATCCTTTTTTAAATCTTGGCCTCCTTATGCATACTGTACTTTCATGCAGGAGGCACACATTTACAGGGCAACCTTATATATATATATATGCCTGTTTAGAAGATGTACAGTATTGGTTTCGGTGGGACTTAACTGCCAGGTGCCATAGGGTTATCTGCAGCCTAAACTTCTATTTTGTTTGGAAAGGTCAGTACTGCCTATTTTGTAGGCTAACTAACATATTTTACTGCTTTTTTTTAAAAAGAGCATCGCGTGCATTAACAATCATGGGCATTAACAATCAAAATAAGGAGCACTAACTTTTGTGTTTTCCATCAGCACTTCGACCACCTTTTCTTCGCTCTTCCTACCCCAACCCTGGAAATAGCAAATGTGAGAGGTTTTTGGGGGAGAGGAGTCGATTTTTGGACTTTAGCAGATGCGTGCAAGGGTGAGCCTCCCCTGTTAAAAATTATGTTCGGGCTTCAGTGTACACAACCCCTGAAGGTGTAGAAGATCTGCCGCGAGACAATGTTAGCGAGAAAAAAACAATAGAAACTTAAGTTTTTTTCAAACGGACGCCACAATTCCAGTTAAGGATTTGTAAAACATGTGCATTACAGCGGGAAAACAACGAAAAAGAAAATTGGAGAATGCGGGCATCGATCCCGCTACCTCTCGCATGCTAAGCGAGCGCTCTACCATTTGAGCTAATTCCCCCTGCTTCTGAGCGACTTACGCCTGATTTACAAGTAGTGCCTTTCGTAAGTCTCGTTTCGCGTCAACTCCGCCCCCTCCAGTTAAAGAAGCCGCTGTTGTCAGGCAGTTTGATATCTTCAATTACACAAAGAGGGCGTGGTTTCTCACGCCGCCCAATAGGGAAGCGTATTCGCTCCTAGTCATTTGTTTGCCCTCGTTCGTTCTCATTGGTCCGAGCTCTTCGGCAAGCGATTGGCCGCCATTGGTTTATTTTTAAATGGGAGCGGAGGTTTTAGTTGGACAACATGAACGCCTTTCAAAGTGACGTCAGTTGGTTGCTAAGGCGTAGAGGTGGGAAGTTAGAAGCGCCCGTCTGGAAACGCTGATTGGGCGAAACAAAGCCGTGACCCCGGCCTTTATCCCCTTTATTGCCCAATGGTGAGGTATCTTGGCGTGTGATCGACGACACGTTGGAACCAGTAGCAAACAGAGGCTTTTGCCATTGTCCAATAGAAGAGGTGATTGATGAGGAAAGGTGTGAGCCTTAGAGGGTTGATTGGCAGGAATGGGGGGATGGGGACAGAGGAGGACTCGAAGGAGCTGATATGTCCGCCATCTTGAAGAGTCGGTGATGGTGGCGAGCAGTACTTTTCCCGCCTGAGCGGGGGGGTCCGCCAGGAGGGGGGGTAAGAGGCGCGCTGGAGGAGGCGGGGGGGGGGGGTTGTGCGTTGGGCCCATTTCAGCGCCTCGAGTTTAATTGTTCTTCACGAGGCTCGAGGACAGTAAAGGCGGGATGGGGGGGGGGGGGGGCTTCGTTCCTTCTTCCCTCTGAGGGATCGGGTGGGGGCCGGGGAGGCCGAGGAACCGCTTGAGTGGGAGATAGTTCTCGCCTCCCTCCGCCGCTTAGTCGCCCCTGTGAGCCGCCGCCTCTTTTTCCCTGCCTGGATCCCACAGGGAAGCGGGATGAGGCCTTCCTTTCTCCGTCTCTCTCACCCCTCACCTCCCAGCAGCGGCCTAAGCGCCTCGGTTTGTTTTGATTCCTGAGATGTGTCCCCCGCAGTCCCCCAGTTCTGCGTCGCGGCGGCCTGCGTCTCTTCCCCTCCCGCCTCCCTCTTTCTACCATGTGAGGAGGGGTGGAAAGGAAGGGAGCCCCCGAAGCCTTTTCTTCTCCTGAAGGCCTTGGGGGGGGCGTCGTTGGTTGCTGCTGCCGCCGCCTTCTCGGAAGGAATGGGCGGGTATTGGGGACCCCCTGCCCGCACCCCACGTCCTCCCATTCCCTCGGTCTTTCCCCCCTTGGGGAGACTCTGGGCCGGTGTGCGAACTCCTCTGGGCTTCTTTTGAGGGGTGGGAGGGAGTGTAGAAATTCCCATTTATATCCTCTCCCGTCTTTCCTACAAAAAGAAAGAGGGGAAATTGTTGTAGTAGGATGACCTCTTTCCCCCGTAAACAACCTTTGGACTCGCTTCCTTGGCTGAGCGAAGATGTGAAATGAACCTTTGCTTAAAGGGTAGCAAGAAGGTCTTGTGCGTTTGGCTTCTGGGATGTGAACTTGGGTGGTGGGAGCTCATTTGCGGTTTCCTGCAGCAGCTGCTGTGATATGACTGTATTAATAGAGCGGGATACGAGCATCCTGCTTCAGGCAAACAGTTTGGGCGGGATTTAAAGTTTTTATCCCGCACAAATAAAGCACGTTCTAGGTTGTTAAGATACTTCCTCTGCTCCGACGCGTCCTTTTTCCTGGCAGGGACAAAGTTAGAGGGAAAGTGTTAACGTCAATTGGCTGCTTTTTCAAGCAATACTTAACTATTTTTAGATTGAGAAACTTAGTAAAAACGACAACTTCCTGCAACAATCCTTGATTTAAAATCGAGGAGTTCTTTATGTACTCTTGCATTCTAATAGATATTGCAACATTTTTTTCTACTAGAACTGGCAGTTTCCTTTTAAACTATGTACAGTACTTGTGTTAGTAACATTGTGCAATGTTTGTGATAATGCTGTCCTCGTGGAGTTTAATTAGTAATACTAACATCTGAACTCCACTAATTTTTGAACTTTTGCTAGTGGGGCAATTGATCAGCCTGATAGGGATCCTTCATTATTTTGATGGTTTGATGGGGAAGATATTGAGGGAAAAAGTCTTGCTGACAACATCAGTGGAGTAAAGGGAAGATAAGAGACTAGGTAGAACTAGACTTGAATAATAAATAATTGCTCAAAGGATAAAATGGGTTACTACTAAAAATTACCCAAAAAATGTTTGGAGTGCTCAGATACCTATGCTTTAGTATCTACCGTATTTTTCGCTCTATTGGACGCACCTAGTTTTTAGAGGGGGAAATCAAGGGAAAAAATATTATTCCCCCCCCCAGCCCCAAAGAGCAACGGACAAGCTGCACGCTTCCTCTTTAGCCTTGAGCAGCATCTTTAGCCTTGCACAACGGGATGGATCGTGCCCGCTGTCCACCGGGGCTGGACTACATGACTCCTGGGGTTCCCTTCCAACCCTGCAATTCTGTGACCTCGGAAGTTGTTGGGGGTCTCCACCACTGGAGGCTTTTAAGCAGCGGTTGGGGGACCATCTGCCTGGCGTTCTTTAGCTGTGATTCCTACATTGTGAGGGGGCTGGGCTAGATGACCCTCGGGTGGCCCTCCCAACTCTATACAGTCCTACACTTCTGCGGCAGGAGATCCACAGCCACTTCACACAATAAGGTAAAGGTAAAGGTACCCCTGCCCGTACGGGCCAGTCTTGACAGACTCTAGGGTTGTGCGCCCATCTCACTCAAGAGGCTGGGGGCCAGCGCTGTCCAGAGACACTTCCGGGTCACGTGGCCAGCGTGACATCGCTGCTCTGGCGAGCCAGAGCCGCACACGGAAACGCCGTTTACCTTCCCACTAGTAAGCGGTCCCTATTTATCTACTTGCACCCGGGAGTGCTTTCGAACTGCTAGGTTGGCAGGCGCTGGGACCAAACAACGGGAGCGCACCCCACTGTGGGGATTCGAACCGCCGACCTTTCGATCGGCAAGCCCTAGGCGCTGAGGCTTTTACCCACAGCGCCACCCGCGTCCCACTTCACACAATGCCCAATCTCAATTTTCATTGGAGAGACATGCGGCTTCACTGTCTAGGTAGGTACCCCCCTACCTGCCACTCTTCCCTCACCCCACTTAAGCCGAGGGAATTCCTGCCCAGAGAAGCTCCCAGGTGAGGCAAGGGTTAAGATCTACCTCTGGTAAATGGCTTTGTATCCTCCCTTTTCTCTTCTTCTATGCTAGTTCCTTCTCTTGTGTTTTGTTTAATCTGTTTTTATTGTATACTAAAATAAAAGCTGCAAAGTTTCCTTTTTTATAATATTCCCCCCCTCCAAACTAAAACGTTAATCTAGATAAAAACACTGATCCAGAGGAAAATAAGGGGGTGGAGAAAGGACGAAAAAAGAAAAAGAGGTAGAGATAGAGAGATTTTTAAAAAGTTGGCTTCTTTAGCCTTGTGCAGCCTCCCGCGGCTGGAGAGGCGCGCACGGCTAAAGAAGAAGCCCGGGCAGTGAGCGGGATGGATCGCGCTCGCTGCCCGGGCTTCCTCTTTAGCCTTGCGCAGCCTCCCACGACTGGAGAGATTCATAGAATCATAGAATCATAGAGTTGGAAGAGACCACAAGGGCCATCGAGTCCAACCCCCTGCCAAGCAGGAAACACCATCAGAGCACTCCTGACATATGGTTGTCAAGCCTCTGCTTAAAGACCTCCAAAGAAGGAGACTCCACCACACTCCTTGGCAGCAAATTCCACTGTCGAACAGCTCTTACTGTCAGGAAGTTCTTCCTAATGTTTAGGTGGAATCTTCTTTCTTGTAGTTTGGATCCATTGCTCCGTGTCCGCTTCTCTGGAGCAGCAGAAAACAACCTTTCTCCCTCCTCTATGTGACATCCCTTTATATATTTGAACATGGCTATCATATCACCCCTTAACCTCCTCTTCTCCAGGCTAAACATGCCCAGCTCCCTTAGCCGTTCCTCATAAGGCATCGTTTCCAGGCCTTTGACCATTTTGGTTGCCCTCCTCTGGACACGTTCCAGTTTGTCAGTGTCCTTCTTGAATTGTGGTGCCCAGAACTGGACACAGTACTCCAGGTGAGGTCTGACCAGAGCAGAATACAGTGGCACTATTACTTCCCTTGATCTAGATGCTATACTCCTATTGATGCAGCCTAGAATTGCATTGGCTTTTTTAGCTGCCGCGTCACACTGTTGGCTCATGTCAAGTTTGTGGTCAACCAAGACTCCTAGATCCTTTTCACATGTACTGCTCTCAAGCCAGGTGTCCCCCATTTTGTATTTGTGCCTCTCATTTTTTTTTGCCCAAGTGCAATACTTTACATTTCTCCCTGTTAAAATTCATCTTGTTTGTTTTTGCCCAGTTCTCTAAACTGTCAAGGTCGTTTTGAAGTGTGATCCTGTCCTCTGGGGTGTTTGCCACCCCTCCCAGTTTGGTGTCATCTGCAAATTTGATCAGGATGCCCTTGAGTCCATCATCCAAGTCGTTGATAAAGATGTTGAATAAGACCGGGCCCAAGACAGAACCCTGTGGCACCCCACTAGTCACTCTTCTCCAGGATGAAGAGGAACCATTGATGAGCACCCTTTGGGTTCTGTCAGTCAGCCAGTTACAAATCCACTGAGTGGTAGCATAGTCAAGACCGCATTTTACCAGCTTCTTTACAAGAATATCATGGGGCACCTTGTCAAATGCCTTGCTGAAATCAAGGTAGGCTACATCCACTGCGTTCCCTTCATCTACCAGGCTTGTAATTCTGTCAAAAAACGAGATCAGGTTAGTCTGACATGACTTATTTTTCAGAAATCCATGCTGACTATTGGTGATCACAGCATTCCTTTCTAGGTGCTCACAGACTGTTTGCTTAATGATCTGCTCCAGAATCTTCCCTGGTATTGATGTCAGACTGACTGGGCGGTAATTATTTGGGTCCTCTCTTTTCCCCTTTTTGAAAATAGGGACAACATTTGCCCTCCTCCAATCTGCCGGGACTTCGCCTGTTCTCCAGGAATTCTCAAAGATGACTGCCAGTGGTTCTGAGATCACATCTGCCAGTTCTTTTAATACTCTTGGATGCAGTTCATCTGGCCCTGGAGACTTGAATACATCTAAACTAGCCAAGTATTCTTGTACTATCTCCTTAGTTATTCTGGGCTGTGTTTCCTTTGCTGAATCATTTGCTCCAAATTCTTCAGGTTGGGCATTGTTTTCTTTATCGGAGAAGACTGAGGCAAAGAAGGCATTGAGGAGTTCAGCCCTTTCTGTGTCCCCTGTTTGCATTTCACCATCTTCTCCTCTGAGTGACCCCACTGTTTCTTTGTTCTTCCTTTTGCTACGGACATACCCATAAAAGCCTTTTTTGTTGCTTTTAACCTCTCTAGCAAGCCTGAGTTCATTCTGTGCTTTAGCTTTCCTGACTTTGTGTCTACACGTGCTGGCTATTTGTTTGAATTCCTCTTTGGTGGTTTCCCCCCTTTTCCATTTTTTGTACACATCCTTTTTTAATCTTAACTCAGTTAAAAGTTCTTTAGATAGCCACCCTGGCTTCTTTAGGCACCTTCCATGTTTCCGTCTCATTGGTATTGCCTGACGTTGTGCTTTTACTATCTCCCTCTTAACAAACTCCCAGCCATCATGAACTCCCTTTCCTTTTAGTATTACTGTCCATGGGATTTCACCCAGCACTTCCCTAAGTTTTATGAAGTCGGCTTTCTTAAAGTCAAGAAATTGAGTCCTAGTATGCTTGGCTGCTCCTTTCCGCTGTATAGTAAACTTCAGAAGAGCATGATCACTCGTGCCTAATGATCCTTCCACTTCTACCCCACTAACCAGGTCATCAACATTGGTTAGGACGAGATCTAAAATGGCTGTTCCTCTTGTTGCTTCTCCCACTTTCTGGACAATGAAGTTGTCTGCAAGGCCAGTGAGGAATCTGTTTGACCTTATGCTCTTGGCTGAGTTTGACATCCAACAAATATCCGGGTAATTGAAGTCCCCCATTACTACTATCTCCCTTCCTTTTGCATGCTTGGCCATCTGTTCCAGGAAGGCATCATCTATGTCCTCCGTTTGGCTTGGGGATCTATAGTAAACTCCCACAATGAGGTCTCTGTTATTCTTCTCTCCCTTAATTTTGACCCAAATGCTCTCACTTTGGCTTTGGGGTTCTAAATCTTGGATCTCTTCACAGGTATACACATCCCTGACATATAACGCCACTCCTCCCCCTTTCTTGTCTGGTCTGTTTCTCTTAAATAGATTGTATCCCTCCATTATTACATTCCAATCATGGGACTTATCCCACCAGGTTTCAGTGATGCCTATTATGTCATATTTAGTTTGCTGTACCAAGAGCTCAAGCTCATCTTGTTTATTTCCCATGCTTTGCGCATTAGTGTACAGACATTGAAGTCCATTAATCATTCCCCCGTGACTCTTATTTAAGGATTTTTTCCTCCCACCACTAGGTCTGCATGCTGTTTGCTCCATTTGGTCTATGACATTTGGATGATCATCTTCATCAATTGATAGACTCCTACCTTCAGGAGCATTGTCTCCCTCCCCCACATTAGTCAGTTTAAAGCCCTCCTGATGAGGTTTCTGAGATTTTTGGCAAAAACATTCCTCCCAACCGTTGTGAGGTGCAGCCCATCGCTTGCCAGAAGTCCATCTTCAAGAAACTGCAGTCCGTGATCTAAGAATCCAAACCGTTCCTGTTTACACCATTTGCGAAGCCAGCTGTTCACTTCCACTATTTTTCCCTCTCTCCCTGGGCCACGTCGTTCAACTGGGAGGACAGATGAGATGACAATTTGTGCATTTAGTTGCTTCAATTTCCTGCCGAGAGCCTCGTAGTCTCTTTTGATCTTCTGGAGGCTATTGCTTGCAGTGTCATTGGTTCCCACATGAACCAAGAGGAAGGGGTATTTGTCAGTGGGTTTTATGATTCCTTGCAGTCGTTCAGTTACATCTTGGATCTTAGCCCCGGGGAGACAGCACACTTCCCGAGACATCTTGTCAGGCCCACAGATCACTGCTTCTGTTCCCCTCAGTAGGGAATCCCCTATCACCACTACACGCCTCCTCTTAGGTTTGGTCGGGGTTCTTCCGTGAGCTGTCCGTTCCAAGGTCGCCTGCACATTCCCTGAGGACTGACTTTGCTGGTCGTCTTCATATACCTGATCGTGCTGGTCGTCTTCATATACCTGATCGATAGATTGCGCAAGGCTTTTCTAGAGGAGGGAGAAGGGACTGACTGGCCGCGTCAGTCCCTTCTCCCTCCTGGGGAAAAGCCCGCAAGAGCCGCGCGAAGCTTGTGTGTGGCTCTTGGGGGCTTTTCCTGCTTTCCTCCCCCCCTGCATTCGCTCCTTAGGACGCACAGGCTTTTCCCCTTAGTTTTTAAGACAGAAAAACTGCGTCCTATGGTGCGAAAAATACGGTAATTCTGCATTTACATCCAGCCAGATTAGGGTCAGGAAGGGTTGTTTTCCATATTGACTGATGACTGATTTTTTTCCATATTTTCTCTTGTATCGTGGTATCCTTATTGGCTTGAGCCATCTGTAAACACAGCCTTTCCTACTACAGGCACATCAAGAAATGGTGCAGCTTTCTTGATGTGCTATGCATTAGCTTTCTAGATTTGAATTCTTTAATTCTGTTTCCACAGATGCTACTTCCAGTGGCTCTTTCACCTCTCGCCTCTGTAAGTAGAATGGAGGGTAACCTACATTAGCTAGCTAGAGCATACAATGCATTTTAAATAGAATACTTTACCATTTCCACTATCAGTCTATTTTATTTCCACCCTGCTTTTCATACAAATCTCAAAGTGACATAAACACCTGCAAGTGATATATTCCAGGCTAAAAATAATTTGTAGCATCAGTTGTGGAAAATAATGGCCTTTACATAGATTAGGTGACCATAAAGTTCTTCCAACTTTTGATTATTTCAGTATTTAAGAATTTGAAGGGAAAGATGAAAACCTTTAAATAATTATTTAATTTAAAACTTCTCTGTTGGAGATAAATTATTTGTATTTTCAAGGCTTAAATAGGATGGAAATATCACTAGATAACGCCATTTCTTGCATGTCATAGGAGACAGAGGATGAAGGCATTTTTTCACTTTTCACAGCTAAGGCTGCAATCCTATACAGTGGTACAAACGCTTAGGGTTACAAACACTTTGGTAACCACAAATTTGGGAATAAGTCCCATTGAACTCAAATGAATATTACATTAGAGTAGATAGGTATAGGATTGCACTGTTTACTTGAGCAAGAATCCAAGAGTCGGTTCTAATGTATATTCTATCCAGCATAGGTTAAATGCTATTATTCTGGAAGTGGGATAAATGAAAAGACTTTCACACTGGAACCGTTCTGGAAATTAAGTTACAAAATGCTTCGTGCTCCCAATCCTAGATAGAAGACATGCCTAAACCC
Organism: Podarcis muralis; assembly: GCF_964188315.1. Classification (NCBI taxonomy): domain Eukaryota; kingdom Metazoa; phylum Chordata; class Lepidosauria; order Squamata; family Lacertidae; genus Podarcis; species Podarcis muralis. The sequence goes on from NC_135655.1 coordinate 77,860,434, forward strand.
AGTGAAATCAGCTAATGTTAAAGCTGATTCAGTCCTATGTAGGGTGAAAATTACTTTTGAAAGTTAGTGGTGCTATGCTTCTGCAATACAGTAGTAGGTTAATGAAACTAACCTTTACTCTTAGTCCCAAAACAGACCAGATATTACAAATCTGTGGTCAAAACTATCATTTTCTCTTAGAAGTAGCCATGAGGGCTCTGGGGGATTTTTGAACCTTCTCCATGTGCTTTTTTCCTGCCGTAATCTCTGCCCACCTTTCAGCTACTGCTTACACAAATGGAGAAAATTCACAGGTATGCTTACAGCTTCTCATAGTGGGTCAAATAGCAGACGTGCTTTGGCTGGGAGAGGCATGATTTGCATTTGCAAAATGGCATACAGGAAAGAGTTAAAGTCCCTCTGTGCTGTGGTCTTGATGCAGTCTAGGAGCCTCTGTGGGTATATTCAAAAGAGATCTGCGGCAATGGGAGATGAATCACAAATCTCAAGCATTTCATTTAGTATCACTCTTAATTTACTGTAAAACATAAAGCCTAGCTTTTGACCTTATTAAGATTGAATTTGAGATTGGGGTTTACTTATGTTTGATCTAAAAATGTATATTGGATCTAACAGTGTTGGATTTTTGAGCATGAAAAGGTGACACTGGAGAATGTTTAAAAGGCGATGTGGAATTATGATTATGTGAATGATTTTGTAGGTTCAGATTGATCGCTTTAGTGAAGGGCATCATAAGGACACAGTTAATCAATTTATTGGTAAAAGATCAAGTCTGGCTTACATAAATGCAGCCAAAATGCACACTAAACCAGTAATACCAGTCCCCACTGCAAATATATTAACTAGAGCAACTGGTGGGGTATATGGGGTGTTAGGGGTAGTTTGAGTGTATGAGGTGTTAGGGGCAGGATACTACCTCTTGTGGGGGACATGTGGTGCTCCTTCTGGGGCAGCTTGTCCACCTTTGGTCCCCATCCTGCACTTAGCTCTTACCTCTGGCTCCTAGAAGCTGTCAGCAAGCAACAGCAAGTGGACACACCCCATGAAATGGCTTCAACTGGCTGGCTTAAAATGGGCAAGGGTAGCTGATGGGTCTCAAACATTTGGTGAGTTAGAGACTTCCCTTGCATGCAAAGACAGGCTCTGGTGGATTGAGCAGACAAGACCAAAAGTGGGTCCAATAGTCAAGAAGCCAATTTCTGCATGTGCTGTAGAGGGAAGTGAGGGGCAGGTGGGGCACGTCAACCTGGGAAGGTAGCCCACCTAGGAGAAGGGTAACTCCTATCCTAAACCTCTGCTTCCTTGCTGAATACATTTGGGAGAAGAAAAGGCTACACAAAACCATACACAGGGACTCTATCCAGAGTGGAGTCCCTAAGATGGTTGCATGGCACTGTGTATGCCTCCTGTCAACTGCTGCAGCCAAGCTGACACCAATGTATTGCTCTGCTTTCTTTTGGACCACATCAGTGAGGCCGAGAGGAGGGTCTTGTTGTCTAGGCAGCCCAAGACCTCAATACACACTGCTAGGCTTGCGCCCTAAGTTGCTACTAGGGTAGCAGTTAGGCTTAGCTGCTGGAGGTGCACTCTGTTGTCTCTCGAGGCAGACTGGTGCCAACAGAGCAACTGGTTTGTATATAGAATTCAGAATAGCAGTTTGTTCTGGATTAATTCTTGAATATAACTGATATCTCTGTGTGTAAGTCCTTTGCATTTTCACATGCTGGTAAGAACTTGGAATACTGTAGTGTAGCCTAAGTGCTAGTAGGTCATGCCTAAGTGATGGGTTAGGAACAACATTTTCCCAAGTGAGAAACATGTTATAATTGTTAATGCTGCTTTACATTTATTTAGACTTGATGTGCTGGGAAAAGTTGCCCAAAAAATGGTATGCATCTCTGAAGTTGAGCAATGAAAGTGGCCAAGTTGGGTAATGATATCAAATTATTGAAAGTGGTAAAAACAAAAAGTGGTTAGGAGACATTCCAAAGGGATCTCTAGACTGAGTGATAGGGTGTTAAAATGGCAAATGAAATTCAATGAAAGCAAGTACCGGTATGTGAAGTGATTCATGTTTTATAATGGTGGCTAAATTGGTAGTGAATGACTTTGGGCTAGTAGTGGACAACTTGAGGTGATATGAAAAGTGCAGCTTTCCTATTTGGCATCATTAGAAAAGGATTGAAAATAAAACTGCTAGTACAGTGCCATTATACAAATCTATATAATGAACTTTGAATATTCTGTAGAGTGCTGGTTGTTGTACCTCAAAAAGAGGCTATTGTGGAGCTGGAAATTTTTTAGAGAAGGTCAGTCAAAATGATCAATGGGCTGGAGCAGCTCTTCTGTGAGGAAAGATTACAAAGTTTGGGGCTTTTTAGTTTACAGAAAAACGCAAGAAAGAGGGGAGATGAGAGAGGTGTGTAAGATTATGAATGATGTAATAAAGAGATGTTTTTCTCCCTCATACTAGAACCAGTGGCCATCCAATAAAGCTGCATGTTGGAAGATTTAGGACAGACAAAAGAAAGTACGTCTTCACATAGCATATAGTTAATCTATGGAATAAGGTCACCAGTTTGGATGGCTTCAAAAGAGGTTTAATTCATTGAGGAGGAGGTATTCAATGGCTGCTCGCCATGATGGCTATACTGTGTCCATTGTCTGTATGCCTCTCAATACCAGTTGCTGGGAATCACAAGTAGGGTGAGTGGTGTTACCCTCAGGTGCGACTTGCAGGCTTCCCATAGGCATCTAGTTTCCCACTGAGAACAGGATGCAGGACAAGGTAGGTCTTTGGTCTGATCCAGCAGGGCTCGTCTAAAAATTACTGAGTCTTTTAAAGATAACCTGAAGTAGAACAAACAATATTGCAGGAAACAAACCTGGGGGTACTGTGTGCCTAAATAGTCTGCTCTTGATTATTTAGTGAACTTCAGAGCCATATGTTTCCACTGCCTTCAGATGTTTCACTTAGAAAACCACCATGCTTGAAATTGATCTAAAAGGTTTGTACACTACCTGTCCTAGTGTACTATTTGTAGAACATACCTTAATTGGTAGAGCATGAGACTCTTAATCTCAGGGTTGTGGGTTCAAGCCCCATGTTAGGTTAAAGATTCCGGCATTGCAGAGGGTTGAACTAGATGATCCTCATAGTTCCTTCTAACTCTTCAATTCCATGATACTATTCTTGTTTTGATGTTATAGTGAAGGTGCTCTTCCTGGTAGCAGTTTCATGGTCTTCTAACACCAGTGGTGTTGTAGACATCTGCTCAACCTAAACTATAATAAAATAATGATACCATTGGGTAGATAGGGAAACCATGGCTTCATTTGCAGTTAAACCTAGGAATATATATTTGAGGGGGGAAATGTTCTTTTGGTCACTGGTTGAGGCAATGAGCTGCGTTTCAAATGCATCATGGCTGGAGTTGACGTTGAAATGAAATACAGCTCTAACAAGGTTAAAAGGCATAAGCACACTTCTACAGATATTTTTACAAGTCAGTATAGAATTAATACTGTTTCGCCCAGTTCTTCTCACTCTGTTCTCCTCCCTCCACCTCACCCCCATCTTTTGAAAGAGAAGGCTTCCTCGGAACATGCAGTTTCCATGAGCCAGTTGTTTCTCTGGTTGCTTGTGCTTTGAAGGGCTGGGCCCAGTTGAAAGCCCTCAGCCCCAAGATCCTCATGAATCGGAGGTTTGCCTTTGCCAAAGAAATGGTTAATTGCTGCTTGTTTTTATAGTATTGTAAGTCCCATGTAAGGGGGTAAGGACTGCTTCGAAGAACCCTGAGTACAGACTTTCTCCCTTCAGAACCCTGTGTGAGAGAAAAAAATCGGCTGAGGAATTATCCTTGCTGAATTGGACCATTGATCTTGGTTTCATAAGTACTGAGAAGTTTCAGGGGATGCTTCAGTTTACCCAGATTTAGGTTCCTTTGGAGGGAGGTAGCGCTGGATGTCTGTGGAGTTTTTGTAGTAGTTTAATTTGTTTTATTTAATAATAAACCGGTCGAACATACTTGGGAACAAATAGTTTGTGTACATTATATCTCCCAAGAAAATCACCCTTAAACCCCCAGATGTTTTTAGCTTACTGCTCTCATTCTGCTACCTATGTGGCTCTGCCTCTGTTTCCCAAAGCTGTTCCGCTAGTGCTCTCAGGTGCTGCATCCCTTCATTTGGAAGGGGATGATGAGTCATTTTTGCTAAATATGGCGTTCTCTTCCCAGCTGTTTCCTAGCTCTCCTGGATAGAGATGTATTTTTTTATTTTAAAAAAATCTGAAGCTCCACTTCTGGAAATACTGTTTTTCTGGGTTTTTCCAGGGTTCACCCTCCTCTGGAAAAATGTTTTTTTAGGGGGGAGGGAACACAATACTTGTTTTTAAAGTACAGTGCTACCTCGGGTTATATATGCTTCAGGTTACAGACGCTTCAGGTTACAGACTCCGCTAACCCAGAAATAGTACCTCGGGTTAAGAACTTTGCTTCAGGATCAGAACAGAAATCGTGCCCCGACAGCGTGGCAGCAGCAGGAGGCCCCATTAGCTAAAGTGGTGCTTCAGGTTAAGAACGGACCTCCGGAACAAATTAAGTTCTTAACCTGAGGTACCACTGTAATCTTTCTATTTCAAAAGTCAGTTTCTTATAGAATTTTGTCTGGCATATACACTTTTTCAGACAAGAATTACAATTTGATTTCCCCCCAAGTTTCTGTTACATGTTATTATTAATTTAAAAATGTATACCACCCTTCACCCATAGATCTCGAGGCAGTTCACAACATAAGAATACAAGTTAAAAAGCACAAAATACATAATAAAAGCAAACCAATAACCCCCTCCCCCCCTCCAACAAACCTTTAAAAGGGAATAGGATGTTAATCAGCCCAAGGCCTGGTTGAAGAGGAACATTTTCTCTTGGTGCCTAAGGTGTATAATGAAGACGCCAGTCGAACTTCCCTGGGGAGAGCATTCCACAAGTGGCGGGGGGGGGCACTACAGAAAAGGCCCGTTCTTGTGTTGCCACCCTATCAACCTTGTGTGAAGAAGGCACACAAAGATGGGCCTCAGATGATGATCTTAGGGCCCGGGTCAGTTCATATGGGGAGAGGTAGTCCTTGAGCTACAAGCTGCTGAACTGTAAGGAACCTAGTATCTCTGGGGTTTTTTATTATGAAATTGATTACATGTCCTTCTGACTTCCACAATTTCAAGCACTCATTTCCACAAAAAGCTGAGAAAAAGAGTAATTTACATAATAAGGCAGTAGGCATGCTTGATCACTGACTTATAAAGAACTTTCAAGGAGTCATTTTTGGCCACCTTCATCCTTTCATGTCCACTCCCCAGACTCCTACAGAGTGACCATATAGTAATGTTGGAGGTATTGTGGAAACCAGTTTTCCTAAAATGCATGTATCTGTCAGGGAATGATAAAAATAAACAATTATAAAAGTTTCAAGAATACCAGGTCGCTAGTGTGGCAGCACCTACGCTTTGGAACCCCTGTTATATTTCAGACTCAAACCTCCTCTATTGTCTTTTTTGTGCCTTTTGAAGATTTTACTTTTTCAACAGGCTTTTAAGCAGGGTTGGTATTTGTATTGATTTTATATATATGTTCTAAAATGTTTTTATATATGTAGGTATTCTATATATGTTTGGAAACTATTCAGAAAAGAAATTATTTCTCCCTACCAAACCCATTGATTCCTGATGCCATGAAGGAGCACTATTCTACCCAGTTACTACTGGCCTTTGCTTCTGGAAAAAATTAGGCACTGAAGAACTAGTAATCACTCCTGAGGGTCTTTTGAAAAATTGAAATGCAACTGTTGTGGCCTGCAGATCAGTGCAGTAATGGAGAGTTGCTATTTTCAAAACAACTTTTACCCACCTGTCTACTTCCTCTACTCTGATTACATTTGTTGCCCCAAAACTGTACAGTGGTGCCTCGCAAGACGAAATTAATTCGTTCCGCAAGTCTCTTCGTCTTGCGGTTTTTCCGTCTTGCGATGCACGGTTTCCCATAGGAATGCATTGAAAATCAATTAATGCGTTCCTAGGGAAACCGCCTTCAGACCAGGTCCGGGGACAGTCTGTCCCCCGACCTCTTCTGAAGGCTGGGGGGGGGGGGGACAAGGGCTTTTCTTCCCACTGCCAGCCTTCAGAAGGCTGTTCTGAAGGCTGGCGGTGGGAAGAAAAGCCCTTCTTCCCACCTCCCGCCCCGCAAGCTCCGGGGACAGGAGGGCTTTGCTGCCGACCGCCAGCATTTTAAAAGCCCCTGCTGTCCCGGGGCGATTTTAAAATGCTGGCGGGCGGGAGCGAAGTCTCCGCTGCCCCGAGGAGATTTTAAAATGCTGGGGGTCGGCAGCGAACGCTTCGCTCCCGCCCGCCAGCATTTTAAGATCGCCCGGGGCAGCGGAGAAGTCTCCGCTGTCCCGGGAAGGCAGGCGGGGGGAGCAAAGACTTTTGCCCCCGCCTGCCTTCAGAAGAGGTCCAGGACCTCGTTCCGATGCCCGGCGGCGGGGTGAGAGGTTCCCGCCCCCCCGCCCCGCTTCGGAGCAGCGTTCCGAAGCGGGGCGGCTGGGGCAGGTGTTCCCTCCCCCCCGCCCGGCTTCGGAGCACCGGGAGAAGCGATCTCCCCGCCGCCCCTTGCTTCAAAAGAGGTCCGGGGGCAGCGGGAAGTGCTTCCCGCTGCCCCCGGACCTCTTTTGAAGCAAGGGGCGGTGGGGAGATCGCTTTTCCCCGCAAACCCTTGCTTCAAAAGAGGTCCGGGGGCAGCGCGAAGCGCTTCCCGCTGTCCCCGGACCTCTTTTGAAGCAAGGGGCGGTGGGGAGAAGCGATCTCCCCGCAGCCCCTTGCTTCAAAAGAGGTCCGGGGGCAGCGGGAAGCGCTTCCCGCTGTCCCCGGACCTGGGGCTGCGGGGAGAAGATCGCTTCTCCCCGCCGCCCCTTGCTTCAAAAGAGAAGACCCGCTGTCCCCTGGGCAAGCTTCGTTTTGCGAAGCAAGCCCATAGGGAAATTCGTCTTGCGAGGCAACTCGAAAACGAAAAAACCTTTCGTTTTGCGAGTTTTTCGTCTCGCGAGGCGTTCGTCTTGCGGGGTACCACTGTATTTCAGTTCTCAAACAGCTTTTGTTGGGATTGGTCATGACTCATGAGTACCTAGTTTGGCTCTTGGTCTTTGAAGAAATTCTCTTACCTCGTTATGTTTCCATGTATACAGGGAATGCTGAACAGAAACCCTTAATTTCACAAATATTCCTCTTGCTCCCTTAAAGTGTGTGATTAGGACTTCTGACCGGAGGTCTATAAATTATGTTTCTACACAGCATCAAGACTTTATTTAGTTCCAGATCATAACCAATTAGCATTCATTCTCATTAAGGAAATAAATGAATCATGTTATTGGAAACTTGTTTTTAATCTCCAGCAAAAAGGACTGCTTTGAAACATTCTATCTTTATCTAGTAAAAGTGATTATTCAACAGTCTTTTGCATTGACATTTGGTTTGAAGATTCATTATCCTATTTGCTGCTTAAATTGAAAGAGGTCATTAGTATCTGAGGGCACTCAGCAGAAACAACATTTCCATTATAAATGTAAACTCACTGAACCCACAATTCTGGGAATTACAGCTTTGTAAATGTGTGTTTTGGCTCTCATTTCCTTAGAGAATGTAGTACCCATTTATTAAATAAGGAAATTGTATGATTTGGTTAGTATACTGTCCCATGTAAATCAGTATTGGAAGAAAGGGCTAATAGTAATGAACTATTGCAGTTGTTCTGATGATTATAATGCTCAGGATCAAAAGGAGTACTTGAGGGTATGCTTGGGCATACCTGATGTTCTCTGTTTCCCCTACGAGTGGACACCCCATACCACATAATAAACTGCTCCTGAAAGGCTCCTTGCTTCAAAAGTGGTTTTCCATGTATGCTGCTGTTCAAGAACTACCACCCAACACAGTCCCTTTGGTTAAACAATGATTGAGTTGTCCACTTGTTTTGATCCTGGATGCCATTCATATCGTTGATTTTAATACCACATGATGTACAAGAGCATATCGTAGTTCTGAATTTCTATCCCTTTTAGAATTTAAAGACTTAGAACCAGTGTTCAAAACTTGTCCTAGGAGCAGTTTGCGACGGAGTTTCATTGGCTTTGGGCGCTGTACTGCACCTAAGATTTCAGATTAAAACTGCAAAGTGGAAGGAAAGGAGGAGCTTTTTCTGCCTCCCCACTTCCAGCTACTCTCTGAAGACTGGAGAAGAGACCCTCTTAAGAATATTAGGGTGGTGGGCAGGGGAAGGACTAGACTATGTGAAAAATGAATATATTTTAGCTGCAGTTCATACATTTTCAGCTTTGTATTCTTGTTATAAAAAAGCGCGCCTAGACTTTCCGTTGTTGCGCCCATAATCTAGGTTTAAGGTGCCATTTAGTGCCTAGTTTTTAATATCTTTCTAACACTGCTTAGAACTATAAATAAAAACTGCATGTTATTTTGATTAATGTTCATAATCCATACCAAACTGCTTTTTTAAATGCAGTGTGTGTTTGGGAGGGAGGAATAATAATGTTTGAGAATACTAGCAATTGAAATGGGGAAGAGTTAAATTGGGTACCTTTGCTTTGGTGATTATTGAAACATTATGGTTCCTGCAAATAGCCTCAGCAGTTTCTCCAAGTACAGTTTAAGCTTTTCTCTCTACCGTTGTGTAAAATATGTGAGAGATGTTATCCTGATTAAATTGCTCTCATGTTACTAGATCTCAATATATTCCATTATTGAGGTGTTCATTATTGACTTCACTAATGAAATTGTGTTGACATTATAAAATTGTATTGTGTTTTCTCATAGGAAGAAATCGGCTTCATCTTAACCTAATTCAGCCTGCTAATCTGCTAATACTGTAGATTTAAAGATTTTGCTGCTGCCTGGATACCCTGTAATGGGCAAGGAGCCACAAAGAATACATTTTTTTTTTCTTTTTAAAATTTTCTGTTAACAGGTAAGAAATACCACCTAGTATGCCTGCAGATGTTGCTTAATGTTTTGATGTTTGCTTCTTCCCCTAAATATTGGCTAAACACAATGCTTTAGGCATTCTTCCAATAACTTTATTTCTTGCTCTTTGCTTTCCCCCTTTTTTTCTTTTGAAGCCCTTAGCTACACATGCAGTTTATCTCCATTACTAATGACTTAAATTCAATTTAGGATCAATATGGCATCAACACTGCAAGTTTTTTTGTGCATGTTTACAAAAATGGCACATAACCTGATCTGTAAGTCCTGTTTTGGAAGAGGAATTGAAGCCCTGGGTTGCTGGAAAATAATCCATGATCAAGTCATGTGCATGTTCACTATACTAAATCTGATTGAATAGGATTGCCTGCGTTTAATTCCTTTATGTGAAAATGGTTTTGCCTTTAACTGAAGTTTGGTTCTTGATGCTGCCTCAACATTACTTAAAGATAGTCTTTTGGGTGAGTTGGGAGATGACTTATCAGTATCGTGTGATTTGTTTAGATTCTTAATTATTGTGACAATGCTGCAAGATTGAGTTTCAGTTGCCAGTTTAATTTAACTAGCTTGCATTAATTGAATATCTGCTGCTTTTCTTGCCCCCATTAGAAAGCGGAAGTACCTCCCTAAAAGCTAGAGAAGTCAAGCACATAGTGACAAGTTTTTGAAAATTATTATATGTTGAAATGGTGACTTAGAGGAGAGTGTTCACATTTGCCATTACCGATGTCATTTGCTAATGTAACATTTGGAAAGAATACTGCTTAGATATTTTACTTGTTACTTGTTTAACCATGCCTGTGTTTCTGAGCTAGGTTTAAATGTCCAGTTAGGCTACTTTGAGCAACTTTTCCCTGCTTCTTTGGACAGAGGATGAGAAAGCTTCACACTGCCAAGTGTTTGTGGTTACTTGCATAAATTCTAAATGTTAGGTTCCTTCTTTGCGAGGAAATGATTTTGTATGAGCACTCCTGTGGCTTAATGTAAGGTGGTAAATGGCCTTCAGAATGCCAGCAGTACTTGTTAGCATGTTTGCTGCACCTCTTTGAAGGGTGTTCACAACTGAAAGGCACTATTTCCATTTGCTGCCTGCCTAACTCAACAGTGTGGGCACCTGAAGCTAGGATTTTGATCTCCTAAAATGGGTAGGTCTTTACAAGAGCAGGTGGTCTTTGGGGCACTTTTTGGAGGTCACAAGACACTGCAGCTTAATCTGAATGCAACTAAAATACGGATAATGGAAAAAGACCTACTTCCTCAGGAAGCTGGTGCACCAACCAAATTTGGTAAAAGGTGCTTCAGGCTACAAAGGCTACTTGAACGTCTGAAGACCAGTGCTGGATCCAAAACCATGCGTGACCTGTCCAGAAACAGGTGAACACAGTTCTGTAGTATGGTAAATTCCTCACCAACAATGTGTCATAAAGAGATTAAGCTTGCATTTCTTCCCTCAGCCCAGGCAGTGACTGATTCCAGACACTCTTGTCTGTCTTAAGATGGGTACTATATTTCTGCATGCAGGTCCCTGCTTAGCACAAATTTGAAAGCTGGCAATGTAATTCAACCATACACTACCAAAAGGTGAGCTTATAAAGAAAGCAGACGCAACCTGAAACAAATAGTGACTCTTAACCCGTTGTTGCATTTGCATGTCATAGGAAATCTTAGCTTTCTTAGCAAATTGTTACCTGACATTGCTGACACTTCACTAGTCTCCTGGTGCAAGTGGGATCAATTAACCACAATTCCTGGCTTAGTATTGTGTCCAAACTGGGGGCTGTGGTTTGTTCTGCTCAACTAGCATCAAGAAGCTGAGGACAAGTGTTGATTTTCATATTGTGACTACTGTAATCTGAGCATTTAACTTCATATTTTCCTTCAAAAGTACATGCCTTCAAAAGTTGGTAACTTATTAAACATTAACATTGAATTGTTCTAAGTTCTGCTAAACTAACTTCCTCTCTCATGCACATGCGAAAGGGAAGAGAGATGGGGGTGCATTATGGTATACGTTAATTCTGTTTATACGACTAAGTAGCCAGATTTTAAATATTGAAATGGATTCCAACTTCTCTGTGTTAATTCATTGGAAAGTAGTTGCAAAAGTATCTTAGTTACAAGAGAGGATCTAACAACATTGAAGGCAAGGGAAAAAGTTATTCAACAGTGTTCTCAAGGTTGGGGTGGGCACACTTTAGCCTTGTGGAATTTACTCCGCCCCCCCACCCCCCAAGAACTGAAGTCCATGAACCACAGCCAGGTATAAAACAGTTGCTGGTGGGATGGATGGCAACATACTCTTAGAACTAAGAAGCATGAGTGCCTATGAGCACATGCTCATCCCAGGAATTTATTTTTAGTAACAGAACTGAGCTCTTTGGGGTGGTTAGCTAGTAGGTCAGGATCTATTGATAGATCACTGAGTGATTTTTCAGTAGATCGACAAGGGTTATGTGGCCTAATTGTTTTAACAACTCTTACCTCCCAACTAGGCAGTGAAATCCTTTCTTCATTGTTCAAATTAACCTCTAGATATGTTAAGAAAGTTGACCAACCTAACATGGTACAACTTTCTTAAGATACCTAGAGGTTAATTTGAACAATGAACATCATACCAACTTGTGCTAGTTAATTGGGAGTGTGTGTGTGTGTTTACTGTAGGTGGCATTCTTGGTATTTTCCTTGTTAGCTACTGAGTTGAATGACAATTGAGGGGAGAGCTCAGATATTCTCACAATGTAGCCTCCAAGTCAAATGCCCATTGACACTGGTTGACAGGAGGAGTTTGGCTAACTGGTAACGATTGTGGATACCACCCAGTGGCAGACATTCTTTGACTAAACTAAAAGGGCTTCCCTTTCTTAGGTGAATTGTATCCTTTTTTCCTTGATTCTTTGAATAAAAGTTACTGTGTTGGTGAATATGATTGTGATACCTGGTCTGTGGGCTACCTTATATTTGTATTAAGACAGGAGGATTACAGTAAAAAACAAAAGTTCATTCTATGTGCAGGCGTGGTCGAGGCAAGGAGGGCTGTTTTTGAAGGAAAGAAGGTGGCAGTTAGCTATCAGTTCAGAAGGTTCGCTGAAGAGCTGAGTGAGAAGACTCCAAAGTAGTAAAGGTACCCTATCAAAGATATTGGTTAGATAAGGAATCATTTTTGGAAAGCTTTTCATAAGATGATGATGAGAGGGTACAGTAATCCTAGAGGAGATAGTACATATCGCCAGAATACGAAAGGAAGTAGCAGCTCCTCAGTTCATGTAATGTGTGCTCCCAAAAGTTGCTCTATGGAACAAGATACATGGTTCTAGGTCATGAGCAGAAGTAAATACAGTACACTTGGATACCATGCCTCCTTGTTTGTTCACATAGTATCTGGTTGAATGTACAAGTAGCAATGAATAGTCTTTCCTTGCAGACTCGCAGCAAGTCCTATTAAATTGAGGTGGGCAGTCTATTCTAGTGCAAACCAGACTCCATTCATGGAAATTCTTTTGCTCAAACTGTATTGAGTAGGTTGGGCTTTATTGCCCACCATTGTAAAGAGTAAAGTTAGAAATAGTAATTTGTTTGATCCTGATGAGATTGGAACTACAAGCGGGATCAGTTGTGGCAACTTTTTCCATATCTGAGTAACAGCAAAGGAAGAAGATATTATTGGACTGAGATGACACTCAAAAGTGTCTTGCCAGGCTTGTTAAAAATATGCAATGATATGATCATAGTTGTATATGGGAAGAACAAAGCTCAGCATCTGTTTTGATCCTTTAAAAAGACACTTCATTAATTTTGCACATAGTTTAGAGAACAATAGCATGCAATAGGGGAGAAATTGTGAAACACATTTTGATGGGCAGTAGATATAAATAATATAGATAACTGGTGTACCCTATATGTCATAGAAGGAGTACAGACATAGGAAATGAACTAAAAAGAAAGGAAAATGGTGGTGCATTAAAAAATCCATATAACTCTACAAAAAAATCACACCATTTTCACACATTGCATATATCTGCCAAGGCTGCTGCCAAGGAATGTGGCAGCTGTGCCCTGTTCGTATATTCAGTAAGATTTTTCCAAACTGCCCAGAGTTTTGATTTTGATTTGATTTAATATTTGTATTCCACTTTTCCAACAACAAATGTTGAGCTCAAAGCGGCTCACAATAATCACAATAGCATTAAAAAAAAGTTGCAATTATTATAATATCAAGCACAGTAGCTTATAAATGAAGCAAACAACAGCAACAGATTCAACAAAAGAATTAATATAATTCAGTAAAGTCATAATAACTGATAGTGTTGCCAGGATACTTCCTAATTACATGGAACCTTACTCCAGAACTGCCCTGTTGATTATCAAATTCATTGTTTTGCAACATAGCAATGGATGGAAACCTTGTTCCCTATACATGAACTATAGAAACCTACATGGAACTATACACTTACAAAACCATTTGAGGTAGGTAGGCAGGGTTGTTGAGTTAGCTGTGAATCTGATTATCAGTTTCTGATATGATGGGAGGAGAAGATTATCCAGGCCCATTTTAATATGGCTTTGGGCCATACAAGAGAGAGGCGTTGGAGGACTGCTGCTCAACTCCTTGGCACTTATGCTGTAGCATACTGCTGGGTTTCATCTTGTTCCCCATGCTTTTTAACAGCAATATCAAGCCACTGGGGAATTTAGACCATGAGGTCACCAGTATGTCATTTCAGTGAGTTGGAGCACAAAGCCACCAGTATGTAGATGACAACCATCTTCTGGCCTCTCTCCAAATCGTCTGAATCAGGTGAGGCTCTGCAAGTGCTGAACCTTTGAATAACTTCTGCCCTTCCACAATGTTTTGGGAAACCAGCGCTATGTAATCATCTTCCAAGAAACCTGGCTTGTACATGGATCTAATTGTAAGATCCCCATGGTGGGTGCCCTGCAGCAAAAGAGTAGGAGAGCAAAAGAATAAGACTCTAAACTGGATACACTGTGTGGAATGAAGATAAGATGTATTCATGTTGATGCAGAGCTCCAATGAGGCTTGGTAGTCAAGCATATAATTAGTGAGCCCTTCAATGGGATGTGTTGACCACCAGCTTCAATTGCTTTTGAAAGGGATTAGATGAGGCTAGAAATGGCTGCTAGTTATGATAGGATCACAGGGAGTATGCCTCCAAATACCAGTCACTGAGGTGCAACAGTGGGAGAGAGCTATTTCCCTCCTGTCCTGTTTATGGGCTTCTCATAGGCACAGGGTTGGCCAGTGTGGGAGATGGGAGAGTGGCCTGCATGAGTATTTGGTCTGATCCAACAGAGCTCTTAGGTTTAGTATTGATCATTTATTCCTGAATTGGAGCACTGCATGTTGCAGTTGATAGCATCTGTTTGGGATGGAAAATTCACCAAGTGTCTAATCACTGTTTTGGCTAACTCCATGGGTGGGGATCGTGAATTATGCATAGTGGTTCTCAGTTCACAACAAAGTTGAGCCCAAAGCAGCTCACAGTAATACCTTCAAAAGTAACATTTCCAACATAACCATTCAGTACTTGATGTAGTTTGACCAGATACATAATTTGAAATAGTTTATCACAATTGGTAGTTGAATACTAATGCAGAGCCAGCTCACATAATCCATCTGGGAAGGGGCCTTCTTCCTTTCTTTTCACTGCCACAAAGAAAGGAGGTAGAAGTTATCTGCCACAGTAGTGCTACAGCTACACCCAATTTTTACTCACCAAGCTGTAAAGTCCAAAGTTCTCAGGTCCAGTACAGTTTCAATGTATTGCCATGTGCATAAGGTTGAAGAATGAATAGGGGTATGCCTGGTCCTAATAAGACATACAGTCCCGAACAAGGAATTGACTACTCCATAACTGAATGCAGTGTGGAGTCTATGAAACATGTTTATGCATTTGTCACCATGAGAATCAGAAAAGTGCCACTAGATTCATTTGTGTCAGTAGTAAACACCATGACATTTATTTGAATGTTGGCACATTTGTAAACCTAGTAAAGTCTTAATGCTGTGGGTTTATGAAAGACAAGTTCTCTTATTTTAAGGGTTCCTCTGATTTGCCCTTTGATCCATTTTGTGGTGTTTTTCCTTATTCCAAGGGTCCTGGCCTCCTGTTGAAAAGTGATGGAATAATCTGGTCAGCATCTGCCATATTGAGAAACCAGCCCCTAATACGGCTTGCCTGGGAGAAAGTTTGTGAAATAACGCAGTAACATGTTTGCAGTAGTATGCTTTTCTTTTTTGTTGCTACTTACTGTTAGTCTTTCCTGAATCAATTCATTGAAAATCAATGAAATGTATGTATGAATGTATGTATGAATGTATGAATGAATGTATGAATGAATGTAGCTAGGGAAATATTTTCATGCAGCATGATCTATGCATACATTATTGGAAGTAAGCACCACTGTGTTCAGTGGGACTTAATTTCAAGTAAGTATGTGTAGGTTTGTAAATTTAGTGCCCAGGAATTATTCTGGAACTCTTTGTCAGAAGTACTATTGTTCACAGATTCGGGTTGCTTTGATTGGGGTTAAAGTCTGGAAAACTGATTTTATTTTTAATAGATGTAGAATGAACCTTGCTTTTTGGATTGAAAGTTACCCTGTATTTGTCAACAAGAAATGGTTGCGGTAGCCTGACAAATAAGCCAATGTTTGACTTCAGTTTGTGTGTAAATTATACTGTGTATGAAATCTGAGCAACTTTTGTAAGTGCACTAATACCTTAATTGGTTGGCTAGCTTTGGGCCATTTCTACCTTCTAATATTTACACATGATGTCATAGCATGGAATTCAATATTATACAATTATAAAAGTTCTTTCTGCACAAACATTACTGCTTGTCAGATGGAATGACACCCCCCTCTCTGTGCCAATATTGGTGGGCACAGGGGGAGGTGGTGGGGGAAAGTCCACTTGCACAAGCAGAACTCCTTGTACACAACTTTCACTGATGTGGTGCACTGGGTGAATCCTCCTGTTAGATTTAAATAACTAAATAATTTTTTGTTTTGTTTAGTTTATACCCCACCCTTCCTCCCAAATGAGGGCAGGGTGGCATGATGTATATCAGTAGACAATACTTCACAACCGAGAGTGTTGGAAACAGACATAAATCAGATTGTCCTGATCCCCTTATACCCAATGAATATAACAAACCAAACTTGCTGGCTGTCTCCTCAATCCTTACCATATGCATTTGGAAGCAAGCATTGTTGGTTTCAGTGGAACTTGCCTCAGTGAAGTGCTTAGAGAGCTATGACCTATTTTAAAGGCAAGTGCCTACAATTTTTGGCTCAACTTGGATCTTTCTCCACAATGGAAAAATGTGATTCTCTATACCTTCACCACTAGCTATTTATGGAGAGCATCACACATGCATCTTTATGAGTGCTGACCTGTGCTGAATTCATGACAGTATTATGCTGGCTGTATATGCCACTCTGGTTCTCTCTGCAGTTGCCTTAAAATGAGAGAACCAAAGCTACCATCATAATGCAGTGCAACATGGTAGAATGAGCACGTATCATTTTCCATAGAAAGTGTTCTGCATGCATGTTTTCCAGTAGACAGTTGCTACTTAACTCTGGCAAATGGCAAATTATAAGGTTATGTGTTTGAGAAACATTTGTGGGTTACTGGGCACTTTATCTAACTCTATTCCTGTTTTTCCTCCTTATTGTGATTTGCTAATGCAACTGATGTCTATTTGCTATAGCAGTGAGAATTATGTATAATAGTCCTATGCATGTATACCAATTTCTGTTTAATGTTGGTGGGCACAGTTGAAGTTTGAGGAGAATAAACCATTCTCAAAAAGGATTTTATGGTAACTAATTGGGGCTGGGTTTGTAACGTTTTATTATGAAGTGGAAAAAGGGTTCTGGCTCATGCCCTCATTTCTTTAATTTTTAATAACGTTTGTGCAGCATTGACTTGTTAAGGAATTAAGCTGAGTTTCTGAAATACATATGCATCAACACATTTTTTTAAAAAAACAGCCTTGTCTTAATTTGCATCAATGCAGTGCCAAGAAAAATCACTTAAGCCTTGAGTCAGTATGAGGCCAAAGCTATGTTTGTAGTGTCGATACTTTGCTTGTTGGCCTTTTTGTTCATTTCATGAGCTCTTGCCAGTCATGGGCTAGGTGAAGGAAAGCCAGATCTTTTGGTGCAAACTAATAAAGGGCTTAATTCTATTCTTGGCAATAGTATCCATAGAGATAAAAGATAATAGTACACATAGGCACCTTAGTGAGATAAACATGGATCCACAGTCGTGTGAGCTAAAATCCTCTCATTTTTCCTGATTTAACTCTCAACTAGCATTTTAACAATCTCTTGAATCAGCTGCTTCTTGGAAACTGACTTAGAGTGCCATCAGTTTGCTGTTAGATAAAAAGACAAGAAGATACTGGAAAATTCTAAGCTGGGTTAACATTTTTCTTACTGTTGTTGCATTAACATGTCAAATCTTGTATGTCAAAATTTTACAATTCTTGAACTAGCTAACAACTTTATTGAAATTTAAGACATTGGCTTATCATTCAAGGCACTTCGATAAAATACTCCTTCATCTTCCATGAAGTCCAATTTTTAACGCTGTTCATCTTTTCCCTGCTTTCTGTTTTTGCTCCTGCAGTTTTGTGTGCAAACTGAGAACAAGGGAAACAGGAGAACGGCTTCCCTAAAGACTGTTAGAGACCTGCTACTGTCTGTCCCTTTAATTAAGGCTGTGTGTGCTTTTCCTTTTCTCTAGACCAGCATGTTTTGGAAATTTGATCTTCACTCATCATCCCACATAGACACACTTCTAGAGAGAGAAGATGTAACACTGAAGGAGCTGATGGATGAAGATGATGTTTTACAAGAGTGCAAAGCTCAAAACCGCAAACTTATAGAGTTTCTTTTGAAATCGGAATGTCTGGAAGATCTGGTATCATTCATTATAGAAGAGCCACCTCAAGACATGGATGAAAAAATCAGATACAAGTAGGAAATGAGTTTTGATCTAGGAGCTTGAAGTTGAGGGAAGACAAAAGCTCACTAGCAGAATAGCTGACTGTAGTTTCATAAGACTGTTGCACCTATAGTTTAAGGGTGGTAACATGTCCCTCTTTATGGTATGTTTTTTTAATAGACCTTTTAAAAAAACCTCATTGGGTTATATCTCTACTCTGTTCACAGGGAAACTACGTGCTGCAAGTGATCCCCCCCACTGCTGTCTTGTGCTTCCAACCAAAAGTACACCCCCTACTAGTCTTAGCTAATTTAACACCCTCCAGGTATTTTGGACTACAACTCCATCCTCTGCCCACACAGCTGTGCTGTCTGGGGCTATGGAGCTGTAATCCAGAAGCTCTGGCAGACACTAGGGGGCCAAAGCTACTCTAAGGGTTGGGCACTTTCAGGAAAGGTTTTTGATGGTGTTGGGGAAACTCGAGTGGGAGAGGGGAGCATGGAGGTTACGGTGGAGATTTAAGTGGAGGCAGCTTGCATGAGCAAATCAGTGGATGCAAGAGACTAATGGAGAAAAGGAGGATTTTTCTTGTGCGAACACTGGCGTTACGTACAGCCCATTGGTCTGGTGCCTGCATAAAGAAGGCTGACTCATATTCTGGATTACATTATAATATCTGAGAAAACCCCTTCCCACACCAAATTTAGTCATTAATGTAGGTCCTGCTTTGTGTTCTTCTCCATGTCGGTTGAGACTGTTACTGCTGGAAGTAGGGCCTTTTATTCAGTTTTTCAAGGTGTGTAGAGCAGCCCCCCCCCCCCAGTATATTAATCCATCTTTTGCTGGCTTTTAGGAGAGTTTGAAATGCAACTCTGACTAATAATGATTTTGGATTGTGATCCTCCTTAAGCATTTGAAAGGTGCATATGTGTGTTTGTGTGTATTAGTGTTTTAAGCATTATACTGTACTTAATCAGACTGGATTTCTACCCAGAGCCACCCTCACTGAAATAATGTTGTCAGATACAAAACTTGTCAAACTCGAATGGTTGGTAAAGGTTGCTTGTGCTCCTATCACTATTTAAAAGTTCATAGGTTGCAAAATAGCAGGAATTTCTCTCTTTTTACTTATGTGTACTTGTAGGTTATTAAAACTTTTTAAAAATAATAATAATATAAAACTTGCTTTCAGTAGTGGCTGGTGCCCATGTGCACTGGTGAGGCGAAGGACAGGTTAGCCCAACAGCCAGGGGTGGAGCTGATTGGATGTGGAGGCAGCCAATTCTGGTTCTCTCCTCAGTTTTCTCTCTTGAAAAGATACTAAGGACATCTAAACAACTTCTTCATTGTTCCTGTCAGACCTCTGGACCAGTACTGTCTACTTTGTCTGGCATTGTGGGAGGGGCGTTATTGGTTTATTATTATTATTATTATTATTATTATTATTATTATTATTATTATTTATTTTTTATTCTCGTTTTGCATTTTTGTGTTGTGAATTGTCCTGTGATCTTAACAATGATCTAGCACAGGTATGGCTAGCTGGTGGGCAGTAGGCTGGTTCCACCTCCCCTGTAAATTTTATCTGACCCTTAACTTGGAAGCCTGCCAATAGTTGTTGTTTTTTGCATGGTGCAGTGCTGTAGCTACAAGGGGGCTAGCCTGGGGCTTTTTTTGCCCTGGGTGAAACCTCCAGAGGGGCACCACTAAGGCTCTCAGCCTGTGTTGTGAGTATATGTGAATGCATATGGGGGGGGGGGTGCCAAACTGGGTCTGTGCTACTACATTTTCCACACACTATGTAAAGATTTTATTTCATTTGCTCAGGAGTTGGTGAACCATGGAGGAATTATTCACCCCATTGCTAAGCAAAGTTTCCACCAACTGTGCAGCCAGAGAATACTAAATGAATATATTTTAGTCAATATTTGTAGCCACAACACTTTCATTCTCTTCTCCATGGCAAGCAAGCAAGCAAACAAACACACATACTCCACATACATACCTTGGGGCAAAGTGGGGGTTGATGTTGCATCTCTTTCACATCTTCCTCATTCTCCTCTCTTTGGCTGTGCACAATCAAGCACAATGATTAATAACAGAAAGCTAAAGGCAAGGGTGCTGACCCTCCCCACACTCATTTAGGCTCTCTCTCTTTCTCCGTTGTCTGCTCAATAAATACATTGCATAAAGCAGGGCTTTTGGCTCTGCATAATCTCTGCTTCTCCTCTGATCATGTACTTTCCAAGAGCAAGCAGTTTTGGCGACTGAAGCTTGCAAGCCGCCCAATGTAAGATGCTGCAGCTGGATTGATTGGGGGCATTGATCTGGTTCACTCTGTTTTTATGCTATGTGTCCTGAAGAACTCCTTATTGACTACCTTTCATGTTACCAATCAGAGAAAGTAGCCTAAATACAGGAGTATTGGGCCCCAATGCTTAACCTTATCAACTCTAAAGACTCCTTTAAGGGAAGCAATGGAATAGCTTTAGAGCACCCCACTCCCCCCAAATTGGGATAGGACCTGGCAGCACACAGTGATTATCAATTGAATGCATGTATGGGCAGGTGATTGGCCAGCAAAGAACAAGTGTCTCTGGAGACCATTCTTATAGCAATCTTAATAAGTCACTGCTGCCACCAAGGCCCTGAGGAGTGATGGATTTATCACTGCATCCACAGTCCTTCCATTCATCATGGCAACAGCATAAGGTAGAGTTGGCAGACAAATTGGGCTCAATTCATACAGCAGCTTCAGGCTGGTGTCGTGATTGGGCCTGGGTAAGGCCTTCTGCCAGGTGGCCCCGGCTGTCAGAGCAGCTTGGTGGTGGACCTAATAGATGATTATATATGTTTTGTTGATAGAGAGGGAGTAACCCCTGGATGTTTGCTGGCCTGCCTCCACAAACTGAGGGGTATCTCTGATTTTCTTTGCACTTTGTGTATTCAAACTACATATAATGGTACACTCAGCATTGCTAGATAAAGCACTTGTTATTGGTGTGTAAGGCAATTTATTATTACTAATTAAGTAAAATGTCTACTTCTCTCTTTCAGATATCCAAACATATCTTGTGAGCTGCTTACTTCAGATGTTTCACAGATCAATGATAGACTGGGAGAAGAGGAATCATTATTAACAAAACTGTATAGTTTTCTTCTAAATGAGCCACCCCTAAATCCGTTATTGGCCAGTTTCTTCAGCAAGGTGCTAAGTATTCTTATTAGCAGAAAACCAGAACAGGTAATTACTTCATTGCTCCTTTGGAAACACTGTGCTTTCAACTGCCTAGCTTAAGTTACTTTCATTCCACTTGCTATTTTTAGAAGAGCAACAATCTTAATAGTTCTTATGGCAAATTAATGTTGGTGCCATATATAGATTTTTCAAAAAGAATATAAGAATGTGTTGAGGCCCTTTAACCATCTGACCACCCATGGGCCATATACCACCTTTGGAAGCTTCCTATTTGGTATTCTGGGCCTCTTTTCCTCTGCCTCTTTCCCTCAGCTTTCATGCAGATGTCTTCCTGTCCAAATTGCAGGAACTGGAAATCTCATCAGGGTTAGAATGCTTGCATGGGAAGTTGTAGGGCTTCTGCATCTGTGATTGTATTATCTACAAAGACCCATTGAAACAAATGGAGATAGAAGAATTAAACATTTTAACCTCTCATGGCAGGATTCTCATCCAAATTGGTCCCCCAGAGCCTAGTATTTGCATTTTAGGAAGGCAACCTCCCACAGTTCACGGGTGGTTTTTCCTCAGTTCAAATTGCAATAGGGAGCTGTGCATGCATGGAAGAACATGAAAGGTGTGTGTGTGTCCTGAACCATGTTGGCTCTGAAGGAATGTGGCCACTGGGGGTGGGGGAAGGCACCCCTTTCAAAGAGGGATAAGCTTGACTCTACTTAGTTGTTTTCTTGCAATTTAGTTTTTACTGTTTTTGTTGGCTTTACTCTTTCACAACTTTTATGTTCTGCCTTTTATCTTTCACAGATCGTGGATTTCTTAAAGAAAAAGCATGATTTTGTAGACCTCATTATAAAGCACATAGGAACCTCTGCTATTATGGACTTGTTGCTCAGGCTGCTAACATGCATAGAACCTCCACAGCCCAGGCAAGAAGTGTTAAATGTAAGTAATTTCTTTTGGAATGGGAGTCATCTTTAAAAGTGAAGATTAGTGGCATTGTTTTTGAAACTGAAATTGTAAATAGCTAGTGAGATACCCTTGGCATTCAGTTTTTAAGTAGAGCAGGAAAAATCCTTCACTTGCAAAGGTAACTGTCTTCTGTGCTGTCTATGAAATGCTTAATTTTTTATTTATTTACTTGCAGCCTTTTCATCCTATTCTTCAGCCAAAAATGCTGAATAGATCTTTAAATCCAAATGATAAGAGAGTTCCTTCCCTGAGATTTACACTCTCAAAGACAAGACAAGACACAAAATGAAAAAGATCTGGGATGTGGTAGAGAGGTTCCTGTTTTGTTCAGCTGGAATGGAAATGCTAGCTTTCACCAAGCACTTAAATATTGTATTTGAACTGTAAACAAATTCAATTTCAGCTGCTTTTAGTTTCCCCATATTCCAGCTGTTTGTTACCTGTTCAGATTGTTAGTAGTGACAACTGAGCTTGCCATAGTTTACACATGAATGAAATCAATATTTTGTGGTAATTCTTGAAACACCTTTCCAACACATTCATTTAAAATATCGATTAACAGCTAGCAATTAAGTTTATTCCAGTTGTAGCTCAAATAGCATGTTAAGCTATTTTGTGTTCTGTGTACAAGTCATTAAATGTGAAGTAGAATGCTAGAGTGTGTTGACAAAAATACAAGTGAAGTGTTGTCACCTTACAGCAGCAGTGCATAAAAATCAGTCAGAGAGCAGGTTTTACTATTTCAATCACAGGAAAAGCAACTTTATTTTAATTTTAATGCTGTGATTTCTCTTTAGAACTACGGTCTCTCCTCCATGCACCCCATTTGATAATCTTCTTTTTTACCACATGCAAGTCTCTGTACCAGTCTATTAACCTTTCTGCCTTTCTCTCCATCTTTTAATGCATGTTGTCGTCTGTATTCCTGCAGCTCTAGCCACACTCCATAAGCCTCTCTACTGTCTATATTATGCCTCTCCCATTGCAGATATATGTATCTCCCCCCCTCTTTTGCTATTCCCCCCTCCATCTGTTGAAACCGCACATAAAGTTTTAACGCTCCTAGCAATTCACATGCAGAATGATTCTTATAAGCTGGTAGGCTGTGTGTCGTGGCTCAAAAAGCTGATGCCGCCACCACCACCACACACGTCTGAATCAATGGAGGAGGAACACAGTGATGCCGAAATTTTCCTATCTTTGTTCCACAAAGGTTGGAAGGACTGCAGATAATGCATATTTGGAATCCCTTCAGGGAACTGCGAATTGATTCATTGTTGGCCTTTAGGGTTTACACTGTGCAGACTTGCAGAACACAAATGTTAATTTTATTTCTAATTCCACAATCAGAGAAAAGCTAAATGGGCCTCTCATAGTCTTTGAATTAGTAATTTTAGAAGCAGAGGATGATCTTAAAGGCCTGGTTTCAGAAATAAATATTGAAAAATCTACATGAATGCTGTTGGGGTTTAAGTAAACTTAGGAACATGATCTCCAGGAGGAACTGGACATGTAGCAATGGAATGCTATATGGCAGCATAAGTCACTTAAAATCAGTCTGCGCAAGCATAAGAGAAAATATAATATGCCAGTCACAGAAAGCTGGAGTGATGGTAAACAAAAGAGGTCTTATTTTTTTCATTTGGTGGGTCTACCCAGTCATAACATATTTAATTAGCAGAAATGATTCATATTAAAGGGCAGAACATATGCAAATGTCTCAAAATATTCTTCTTGTATACCTTGTGGGGAGAATGCTGGTATGTTGTTTAAAGATTTGGCGGTATATTGCAATGCTAAAAAACTTACCAGCTGCTGTTAGAGTAGAAACAGTACCGGATGCCTTCTCTGCAACATGACAGATAATTAATATATATACTAATCAGTGTACTAGTGTAGGGCATCTCCCCCCACTCCCAAAAATAAATACAAAAAGATCTGGTATAATTGTTAGAGATCCTTTCTTTCTCCCTGGCACCCTTAAAGATTGCCCATACTCATGTTCTTGGTTTTTATACTTTGCATGTGGTAATATTGCTTATGGGTTCCTTCAAGTTTCTGAAGTCTTACTGATGTTGTTATCTCTGGGAATGCACTTTTTAATGTATAACTTCGCTTGTGGGTGGTACTATCTATTCTATCTGTGTGACTGATGAAAATGTGAAAGGAGACTTAATTTCCTCCCCTCTCCCATATGTCTCTACAGTGGTTGAATGAAGAAAAAATAATTCAGCGGCTTGTGGAAATTGTGCATCCTTCTCAAGATGAAGATGTAAGGAATACATGTCATGGTTCATATTCACGTAAATTTTGTAGGAAATTTTTGTCCTTTGCTGCTCTCCATGCCAAGCCCCACAGAGCCCCTCCCACTTCTCCCCATCACCCAGATGATAAACCATCACTTGTACTGTGGCAAAAAAAATCTGCTGTCTTGCACTGCTAAGCATTATGGAGATAGCAATCTTGTCTGCAACAGGATTTCTGGAGAGGATCCTGCTAAAAGTGTGTGAGAGAGGGAGTTGGGGGAGATGATTGTGTCTGTGTGAAAAGGGGAGTTGAATGTGTTTTGTTCAAGCTTCAGAGCAGTAAAAGGAGATACTGTCACCAGCCCCACCCACTGGCATGCAGCTCCTGCCCACCCACCCACTGCCACATGTGCCCCCCAAGGGGCAAAAAGCCACTCTTCTCTGATTTAAAACTTTTCTGTGCGTAGTTATGCCTTGCTTACAAAATCCACACACTTCAATTTTGTCACATGCATTCTATACAGAATGAGAAGCGTATAAGGAGGAGCTGCTGGTCCTGTAGCTTAACACTCATAATTTGTGTTGCCTTCCGGGAATTGGGTGAATTTGCATTTAAGTCTTAACCTTTGGTGCTAACTATCAATGAATACTGTAGGGTTTTTTTTTTATTCCATAAACTGTCCTTGTTGTTTAGAGACACTCAAACGCATCCCAGTCACTCTGTGAAATTATCCGCTTGAGTAGAGACCAGATGCTACAAGTACAAAACAGTTCAGAACCAGATCCACTGCTTGCAACACTAGAAAAGTAGGTTGACTTGATGTTGCCATTGCTGTCATAGATGTATGTATATATTCCATGGATATTGACATTTTTTGAAATGTTGAATGCTTTGCATGTGCCATGGAGAATGATGTAACTTGAATGCAAGTTCTGAAGTATGATAGTGCATTCTCTGTAAGAAACAAGACATAAAAATGCTTAGATCACGTTAACAAAGATAAAAAAGTTTAATGTGTATTTTTAAAATAAATAAATAAACAGCAACAACCTTGAGATGCACTATACTCTGACCTAGTTCAGGTGTTACGCTAAACCATGGTTTGACATTACAGAGATAAGCAAGCATGAGTTTCAGTCTTCCCTGCTTGTTCCTTCCCTCTTGTGCATGCAAGTAGAGGAAATAGTAAAAGGCTCAGAGAGAGAAAGTACATGGTTTGCAAAGGTGATGACATTGATACTAAGGAAACTTATTTATGTTTTTTATCTATATAAGCAGATGTTAAAGTAACTTAATGCCTTGAAATCTATGAATGGTAAAACTAGGATCTGTACTCTTTAAAGGGGTCACAAATAAATTTTATGCACTATTTGTTGATGCTTGCAGTACATAACCGGCCGTGGTGAAGTATATGGCCTGATATTATCCACAGAATGGGAACTGAGCAAGGGAGTTAACCTTTTGTCAAGAGTGTGGGTTGTAGGATTGCAGTCAAGAACTAAAGGGGAGGTGGCCAAGGGCAGAGTTTGTGTGCATAGTAGATAACAGCAATGTCCAGAAATACTAAATGTTTATATTGGTCAAGACTGTTCCCCCAGTTTTGAAAGTATTTTAGTGCCATGTGATCATTTCCTGGCTTCTGAGCTTGCCATTACTGTTACAAGGATTAGGGTTGCTATTAAAATAATTCTGATTCTTTTATTAAAGAAAAACGCAAGCATCTCTGGACCAAAGAACAAACTATAGGCCATATGTATGCCTTTCCTGAAAAATATGTATTTATTCATTTCAGAATATATTTAGTGTCCCCTCCCCCCTGCAAAAGATCTAGGGGTCTGATACAGTTTTGAAGCAATGCTATATCCAATTAATTAAGTATAGCAGGTTAAAATACAAATTTAGCCTAGAAGCAGTCTAATATTCCATAAATGCCTGAGCAAAAAGACATGTCTTAACTGAGCACTGGAATGTTAAAAAATTTGGTGCCTGGTTTATAATAGATGTGTCACTGTAGAAAAGGCACTATTATCATGTGCCACCACTGAATGTATTGCCTCTGGTGGTGGAACAATGAGAAGAACCTGGGCAGGTTGATAAAAGGAGAAGCATTCCTTCAGATGCCTACACCTACAAAAGGGAATGTTAAATTTCCAACAATGTTTTCTTTCTCTTTAGAAAAGAAATCATAGAACAGCTGCTATCAAATATATTCCATAAAGAGAAAAACGAATCAGCTATAGTCAGTGCAATTCAGATATTGCTGACCTTACTGGAAACGAGACGGCCAACGTAAGATTGTCTTTTAATGTTTCTACTGTTTAACAGTATTTTATCCAGCAGCAGTTGCGTTGTTTCCACCCTGGTCAGATGACTTTGTGCAGTTGCATATGTATAAAGGTTTCTGAATGAGCATTTTTCTGATCTCTACCTAGTTTTGTGGATTCTGGATAGTAAGAAGGTGTTTAACAAATGCAGTTTATACATGTAAAAGGCCACTTTCTGTCCATTGCGGCACTGATTTCACTATAGGGAACAGTTGGAACAATATGGTATCATTTGTGTAAATTAATGTCATTAGTTTATATTGATGTCTTAGTTGGTAGAGCATGAGTCACTACTTCTTAGGGTCGTGAGCCCCACGTTGTGAAAAGATTCCTGCATTGCAGGGGGTTGAACTTTATGACCCTCATGATCCCTTCCAATTCTGTAATTCTATGATTCTGTTAAATTGATGTAAATTGTGACTACATTATCTGTACCTAAACACTTATCTTATACACATTCTTGGAAATAATAAGTCTTGCACAGTCCAAGTGGAAGCTTCTGAAATGGGGTCATCATGAATACATCACTGCAAAAATATGAGATTCATGTTGCTTAGAAGACAGTATTTGTGTATGTTAATCGAATTTTTAAAACATCATTTTACTGTGTGTCTGTGTGTTGGGTTGAGGGAAAGACTAAAGAATTGTTAGATGTGGGTCGGTGAACAACAATGCAGATACTGTATCACCTTAAGTGAAAGGAGAGTTGAATGTAAAAATTTTGATTTGTTCCCTTTACTATTATCTAGCCTAGTCAGCTTGCTGATCTATCTGTCTTTTTAAAGTAGCTGTGCTTTCTGTGTTAAAGAGCTTACCTTTTCTTCATTTTAGATTTGAAGGTCACATAGAGATTTGCCCACCAGGTATGAGCCACTCAACATATTTGGTCAACAAGAGTGTATTAGAAGCCATAAAAGCACGACTTCCATCCTTCCATGAACTGCTCTTGGAGCCCCCCAAAGTAAGTAAAACATTTAGTGCATGTGAAATTGGAGCCATTCTGTTCCAGCTTTGAGGGCACTCATCCACTGTTTGATGAATTGGACATTGGTGGGTAACCTATATACACTTGGCTTTTAAGAGTTGTTTTTAATCTGTTGTGTTTGCTGTTTGCTTTGTTTGCTATTATATTATTTCTGCTATTTTAATATTATATGACATCTCCTTTGGGCATCTCAGTAATGGGGTGGAAAGGTGTGGATAAATATTTTAAATAAGTAAATAAGCCACCCTTCTTCCAGTCCCAGAGGGAGTCTCTCTATCACCTCAGCGACCAAACTGCTTCTCCCCTCTCTTCCTCATTTTGTGTTCCCAGTGTAGAAGTGAACCTCCATTGCCAAGGAAACTGAGAGCATTATATTGCCCGATTCTAGTTCTGCTGCTTTCCCTTTCTTGACGTGCAGAACCAAGCTTTGCAGCATGATTGCCTAGATCGGCCTTCCCCATCCTAGTGCACTGTATATATTTTCTCCAGCTCCCATCACCCCAAATAGCATGACCAATGGTCAAGGATGATAGGTGGTAGTCTAGCAACCTTTGGAGGACACTGGATTAGGGAAGGCTGATCTACCTTCCAACTTTGGTAAGTGAGGCTTTGAAGAAGTTGAGAAGTTATGCCAGTCTCCTCCCTGTTCTCCCATGCCAAGCAGCAAGAGTGACTTGCCATTTATTGGCTTCTTCAAAGCCTTGAACAGAATGAAATAGCCTTGTCCCATCCAATACTCTGTATATGCCAAAGGAAGGAGACCAAGTCTCAATCTTGTTATGGTTTTAGCAAAAGAAATGCAACTTTGAGAACTTGTTTTGTCATTGGCCAACTGATCATTGAACTGCTTATTTTACATATATGTCCTCACATTTTCAGCCCATGATATTGTAGAACATAATGTATGGGACTAACATTGAGTTTCTCTTTTAGGTATTCTGCTAAATGTTTCAGACTTAGTTTTGTGATTACCTTGTTTCCTCCTGCCCCCTCCCCCTTGTGGATAAATAATACTTTGGAGTTTGAGTAATATTTCAGTATTTTTGTTCTCTTTTTTGTCTAGAAAAGTGTTATGAAGACAACATGGGGTGTATTGGATCCACCTGTAGGGAACACCAGGTTAAATGTGATCAGATTAATATCCAGCCTTCTACAGACAAATACAAACAGTGTAAACCTGGAACTTATAGAGCTCAATAGCATAGGAGTTATACTGGTAAGTGCATAAATACTTGCAATATTGACTTTCCTATCACAGATTATCACAGCAATGCTCGTAACTTTTTTATTGTGCTAATTGTTCCTAATCTTGCTATGTCATGACACAGGTAAAAGATACTATGATTTCCTTGAGTGATTGAATGGAATGTTACCTGTGAAATTAATATTTCTGTGCTGCCTCAGGTTTTGTATCTGAAAGTCAAATTAAATTACATGAGATATCCATGAATGGATCCTGTAACTTAAAAAGTACACTAAAATGCAGTCATGAACTATGGTTGACAGCAGTGTGTCGAGACCTGGGGGCATTCACTGATATTCTCTCCATAGGGAAAATGGCCTCTGGATGAATGGAGATTTTCAACTTGAAAATGGGGTGGGAGTAGAGAGTTAAGTCCCCTCCATTGCAAACAAATTTGCACTTCCCTACAGGCATTTCAGTTCTTTTGAAAGTTGGGGTTCCAACCTCAGACCTCATGCATAATGTGTAGTTTGTTACAAATAGTTTAATCATTTGTTAGGGGCAGATGCAACTGTGGGAAATAGGAATGTCCCATGAGTTCAGAAGTCTAGAAAAATGGGGCTGTGCTTTATTGGCCATAGCACCATCATAAATTAAGATGGAGACACAGGCACTATTTGTTTTATCTTAAACAGAATAAAATTGGCCAGTACATACATATACCGTATTTTTCGCTCTATAACACGCACCTGACCATAACACGCACGTAGTTTTTAGAGGAGGAAAGCAAGAAAAAAATATTCTAAACAAAACAGTGGATGTATGATTTTTGTGGTTCATGCTGTGGCCACAAACGTGATCTGACGGTGCGTTTGGGGTAGCCCAATGCAAAAATCCTGTGGATCCATGTGGATCCATGCTTTGTAACCACGTTTTTGCGCCATTGCAGCCCCATGAAACAGTGGGTGTGTGATTTTTTTGGTGCAGGCTGTAGCCATGGACATTTTATGTGATCTGATGGTGAACCTGGGGTGACCCAGTGCAAAAATCCTGAGGATCCATGTGGATCCGTGCTTTGTAACCACGTTTTAAGTAGGGAGGGAAGGAAAAGCATTCAAGGGACAAGGAGCATGCGTGGGGTGTGTAGAGAAGGATGTGGCTAATGATGCAGGCAAGCGGTTAAAGGGGAGAAGGAACACGCGTGGGGTGTGTAGAGAAGGATGTGGCTAATGATGCAGGAGAGGGATTTAAGGGGAGAAGGAACACGCGTGGGGTGTGTAGAGAAGGATGTGGCTAATGATGCAGGAGAGGGATTTAAGGGGAGAAGGAACACGCGTGGGGTGTGTGGAAAAGGATGTGGCTAATGATGCAGGAGAGGGATTTAAGGGGAGAAGGAACACGCGTGGGGTGTGTAGAGAAGGATGTGGCTAATGATGCAGGCGAGCGGTTAAAGGGGAGAAGGAACACGCGTGGGGTGTGTAGAGAAGGATGTGGCTAATGATGCAGGAGAGGGATTTAAGGGGAGAAGGAACACGCGTGGGGTGTGTAGAGAAGAATGTGGCTAATGATGCAGGCGAGCGGTTAAAGGGGAGAAGGAACACGCGTGGGGTGTGTAGAGAAGGATGTGGCTAATGATGCAGGAGAGGGATTTAAGGGGAGAAGGAACACGCGTGGGGTGTGTAGAGAAGGATGTGGCTAATGATGCAGGAGAGGGATTTAAGGGGAGAAGGAACACGCGTGGGGTGGGTGGAGAAGGATGTGGCTAATGATGCAGGAGAGGGATTTAAGGGGAGAAGGAACACGCGTGGGGTGTTAGAGAAGGATGTGGCTAATGATGCAGGAGAGGGATTTAAGGGGAGAAGGAACACGCGTGGGGTGTGTGGAAAAGGATGTGGCTAATGATGCAGGAGAGGGATTTAAGGGGAGAAGGAGCTCGAGTGGGGTGTGTGGAAAAGGAGCTTTTCGGCGAGCTGAGAGGGGAGGGGGGAGGGAAAGAGCACTGTTGCTTTAAAGGAGCCAACCAGACAGCAGCCACTTACAGCAGTGTAAGCAGCTCCTTTCCTCTCCCACTTTGCTCCTTCTCTCCCTCTTTGCTGCTTTACGCAGCTAACGGCGAATCCCCTGCAACCCAAGTCCTGCTCAGCGGATCAGCTGAGACGCTGGGAGAATCGTAATTTCCCTCTCTCCCTCATCCCGTGCCCTCCTGTCCCCAGCAGCCTTTTTAAAAACTTTTTTACTGGTTTTCACTGCGCTCGTGGCTCAGAGCCCTCCTGTGCCCTGCCGTCCCTCTGCAGCCTCATTGCTCCGTTTAGAGAGCGTTGCTAGCTGAGGCTGCAGCAGCTGTTGCTGGCTACGCGGCGCTTTTCCGGCTCCCTATGGCTCCCGTCTGTCCCTCCTCGCGTGTAAGCGGCTGCTGCCCGCTTTGCTGCCATGGCTCTCCTTCCCTCCCTCCCTCCTCGGCTCCTCCCCCTCCTCCTGGCTGTAAAGCAAGCAAAGCTTGCTTTGCTTGACTGACGGCAGCCATGGATCCAGTCGAGTGCATTCGCTCCTTAACACGCACAGGCATTTTCCCTTACTTTCTAGGAGCAAAAAAGTGCGTGTTTTGGAGCGAAAATTACGGTAATCTGTGTTTGGTTAAGGGTATTGGGAGCAGCTTGCATCTTCATGAGCAGCTGTCACTTTTTGTAGGAATTCTTATCAGCTGATGTGATATACTCTAATATTCATGAGTAGTCTGTTTTGTTGGGAATGCAGAAATCTCTGCTAGCAGAGCTGCTGCATCTTCCATCCATAGGCTTCTCTGAGGCACTGCTAACACAAATACTATAGTGGCATAAGATGGTTTGTGCATATGTTGATTGGGGACAGTAGTTTATTGAATTTTCTTTTTAAAGAACACTGAAACTAGGCTTAGTTATTACTATTACTACTTTGCTACAATTCAGAGCAGCATTCAACTAACTTGTGTTTGAGCAAGGATTAGCAGTAGCACAAGTGGATTCCCCTTCTGCTTCCTCCAGATCAGTTTCAGAGAGTTAAAGAAAACCTTAGAACACATTTGGGAGGCACGAGAGGAGGAGAGCAGGAGAACGTTTCATCGCACGATGAGAAACCCTTGTGGTAACAGAATATTCACCTTAGTCCTACATTGAATACAATCCTTAGTATACAAAATGACTCATTTTCAGCGAAGGCTCTCACTGACAGATGGGAAGAAGTGTTTTTCTCCACTTTTTCTAGAGACTTGAGTGCCATCCTCCACTCCATTCTGCAGGGTCAACCCGTGCTGCTCTGGACCAGATCTTGGAAGGATGAAGGGAGGAAACAGCAAAAATTACTGTCCTTCTCTTCCAGTGGGAGCATCCTTTGAGTAGAGTTCAATTCATGGAAACTTAAACAAGCAGACTTGGATTTTAACAGGGCTATGTTTGACTCTAGTTTCTTTTTCCCCTACAGGACATGTTTTTTAAGTACACATGGAATAACTTTTTACATACTCAAGTAGAAATTTGTATTGCATTGATTCTCGCAAGTCCATTTGAAAGCACAGAAAATGGTACAATTTCAGATCAGGATTCCACTGGAGACAACCTTTTGCTGAAACATGTAAGCTGTTTTTATTATTTGTAGTACTCTAGGTATAATTGGGCTAGGCTCCCCACATAGAAATACTCAGTCAACTAGGTAAGATGAATAAAAGCAAGGTGACCAAGAGGATGAAAAAGTTGAATTACTGTTGTAAGGCTTTTACGCTTACCACTGTCCTGCTACCTTCCTCTAACAAAAACAGTTTTTGGTTTTAGCAGAAGTGTTGTACTCCAGAGCAATGGCAGCTGCAGTTCAAGAAATAAAGTTGCTGATCTAAGTATAGATCAGCTACTAGTTCCTTTTGCTAGATTAAATAGGTCATGTTTTGCCAAGAAAATCACGCCTTTTTTTTTAAGCTGGCAACAGTGCAGCTATTAACTTGTGAGAGAGTATTTTGAAGTAGAGCTGCAGAGTAATAATCATTTCAGTCTTGTACTCTTTTTCAAATTTAGAATATGGTGAACTGGAAGGATCGGTTGGGGGGAATATACATGGTATATTTGAAGATATATAGCAAAAATATATATTGCAAAAAAAAACTAAGGAAGCTTTTGTTTTATAGCTTTTCCTTAAGTGCCATTTAATAGAACGAATACTTGAAGCATGGGAAATGAATGAGAAGAAACAGTGAGTAATCAAAACCCATTCCCTGCATTTGTAGTTATGCATGCTGTATACTATTTGGGAAGTAACATAGTACTTGATTTAATTCAACACAAATTTAAACAAAATATTAACTGTACTTGATTGATGTTCACAAAGCATACTACTTTGGCCTAGAGGGAATATGTTCAAATCACTGGCTTCTTGAGTGGAGAAGGTTAGGCAAGTTCTCTCTCTTTCTATCCCTGCAGTGTTCACTGCTGCTGTTTGTGGGTATGTGCTTTGCACAAGCAATATATGGGTCTGCTTTTGCTAATTTAACTTCAGTATGTTTTTATATTTGAGCTAAATCTGAAGAGTCATAAATTGTTTTAACGGAGATCGCTGTATGCACAGCATAGGCATAGATGTGAATTTAAATAAATCTTGATGAATTAATGGCTATATTATAGAGTTGTGTATTCTGTAAAAGTAATCAACCCCCACCACAACTAACATTTGTCCCATATGATACTCTGCACAGCTCTTGAAATCAAATTGAGGAGCAGAGTTTGAAATATTTTAACTGCCTAACAATTGATTGGCCTTTTTGTGAAGGACTGACCAAGTCACATTCTCTTCTCTTCTCTTTGCCAAACAACCATCTCGTTTACTTATATACTCTTCCAAATCTATAGAGAGAACAGTCTGTAACTAACAGATTAAACAACTGCCTGTTTAAATAATAAAATTTGTTGAATTCTTGCAGGGCTGAAGGAGGAAGACGATATGGCTACATGGGTCACTTAACAAGAATAGCTAACTGTATTGTGCACAGTACGGATAAAGGGCCAAATTGTACATTAGTGCAGCAGCTTATTAAAGGTAAGTGATGTACTTTTAAAGAAACAAATACTTGATCTTATTGCTGATTTCTAAATGTGGACAATGTATATCCCTATCTCCCCTTCTCACATGCCAAGCCTTTACCTTCGGGTTTGCTCTGAGAGTTGATCAGTCAGCCCATTGGTTCCTGCCTCTCCTACAACATCTTAAAAGTTAATCACTGCAGAATTGATTGTCAGTGCATGTTATCTATATCTAAGCAAAGCTAAAATTCTACAGGTTGATTCTGCCCGTTAGATATTTTTCACTCTACCCCTGCTAGTTTTGTCTGTAATATCTGTTATAGGGGCTGTTTATATACAAAAATGAAAATTTGCCCTTTGAGGTAGATCAGTTTTATGCCAAGGCAATTTTAACTGTTTTAAGACACATTTTAAATCATGTTTCCCACTTTGGGAACAAAGTGGACAAAGAGTGATTCAGACAGTAGAAGTTTCTTTAGAAAAGGCTGCATTCCTTTTGGGTAATTTATCAGGGCCACATACCAATTACAGGAAGAGATAAAAGCCAGCAGAGGGTTGGTTCAGAACCAGAAATGGGTAAGTGAATCTTCACTCCAGGAAGAATCTCAGATTCTACTTTTAAGTCTCACATGTCTTCCTTCTGCATACAGCAAGGAACAAGGCAGAATTTCTAGCTTGTGGGTTCTACCTTACGTTGGGGGATGAGTGTATATGTTTTTGTAATGCTTTTGGTATTTTAAAATAATAAAATAGAGTGAAAATTAATGTGCCTTACATGACAACATGCAGCAGCTTTCTTATTAAACCGCTTTCTGCTTGACTTTCTAGAGCTTCCAGATGAAATCAGGGAGCGATGGGAGACTTTCTGCACAAGTTCTTTAGGAGAAACAAACAAAAGAAACACAGTGGATCTAGTAGGTTTCATAAGATGAAGTTTCTGGGAGATTTTCTATGGGAATTTTGGCCCTTATTTGTCAGGAATGCAGGACAACACCTTTCTAACTCATAGAATCATAGAACTATAGAGTTGGAAGGGACACCAAGGATCATCTAGTCCAACCCCCTACAATGCAGGGATTTCAGCCAGATCATACATGACATATGCCCCCCCCAAAACCCCTTTGCTTTAAAACCTCCAAGGAAGGCGAGGCATTCCACTTGTCACTTTTTCCAGGATGTCGAGGAGCCATTAATATGCACCCGTGTCCAAGAGAGATTGCTATCCTATCTTTGTTTTGAAAGTGTGTGCAGCTCTAATTTTCAAAGTATACTAACTTTGTATCGTCTTAGAGAATTCCTTTGCCAAAAATAGAGCCCTACTTTTGGATTTTGAACAGTACAGAGTTTCTTATAATTAAGACCCCAGGCAGATTGGTCTTTTAATAATTCGTTTAATACATACACACACACACATTTTTTTTGGAACTATGTATAGACCTGGGACGTATTGTTTTAAACCCTTTTTCTGACGCTGATTCTTTAATTGTTCTGTCTGTAGGTTACTACTTGTCATATACATTCATCCAGTGACGATGAAATTGATTTTAAAGAAACTGGTTTCTCGCAGGATTCCTCTTTACAGCAAGTGAGTCAAACTCTGGACTGTTTGCAATTGTTTGCATTGATGCCTTAACTGAAAAGAACTTGGGTGAGACGATTGTCTCGGGAATTTGCAACTTTTAAAACTTAGATTTAGCATTTTTAAGATGAGGAAAAAATTGAAAGCTGTGGAATTTTGGGGGAGGGGTATGTATGATCACAACTTCCAGGATGTAAGTAATTTTGGTCTGCATCATTAATTTGATTAGAATTTTAATTTTCTAACAACTCTTGTCAGTTGCAACTTTCTGAGGAGACATAAGGAGATTTCAGAATATATGTTTTTAATACTGCAAACCATGTTTGGCTTGGAACATCGTGTGAACTGACCTGTAAGAGTTAAGGCAGTTAATTCCTTTAGGTGTTCCAGCTGGCAAACTAAAAGTGTAGTTACCTGCTTTCACAAATGTGTAGCACCCTCAAGCTGGAAATACTTGTGTTATTTCTCTTAACAGTCTTAGTGAACTAATTATATATATTCTGTATTATCACCTGATCGTGAGTTAACTGTTATTTTATGGTCATGACTGTGGAACTAAAAGAGGGTTATAATCTTATCTGGGAGGGGAAGCAGACCACATGTTCCCACAGTCTTGTGTACCCCTGATCCTGCAGAAATGGTTGTTGGCAGTTGTACCACCAAAGGCACATATGACTAGTGCTTTAGAGGCTATTTTTTCTAGCACAGTTCTCTTTCCGACAAAATCACCCAGTTTCTGGCTGTGTACTCAAAGAAGGCACTCGAAAAATCTGCTTTACTGTCTGTGAAAATGTAGCCTTAGTTTAGCTGCAATTCTAGAATTAGCCTCTTTCTCCCCCTGTCTCCTGATACGTACTTTGGGGATTTCTCCATCCATGGGCATAAAAGCTGTCTTCATCTGTGCCATGGTAGTTCATCAAATCTGAGTCTAGCTTATTCTAGCCAGTTAGTGATGACAGCTTGAAAAGTTACTCTGGATCATGCTTACTTAAAAGAGCTCCAAACTGTTGCAGTAGCTTTTCTTTTTTCTGTGGCCTATGCAGAAAATTAAGATGCTATCTTAAATATTTGTTGAATGCCTTGTTTGGTGGCATCACGAGGCACCTAATTCATTTACCAGAACCATGTTAGTGGATGCAACCTTCTTAGTAAGGAAATTGCTTTGTAGATACTGCCTCCAAAATATATGTAACTTCTGCTGGATCCAAAAAAGACTTCCCTTTATCTTCCTCAAATAATTTGATGGAGGTGTCACACTGTTTCTCTTCAAGCTACTTCTGTAAGAGTATCCAAACTCTTGTTGCCTTTTTACCTATAGTTTTTAAAAGAGTAACTTCAGGCCTAAGTTAATTATTACTTTATGAAAAAGTAACTGAATCATTACAGAAGAGCAACTGTTACCAAGCACTTGCCCTAAGGCCCTCAAGTTTCAACATTCGATAGTTCATAGATAAATAATTTAGGAGAAAGTGTTTCTGGAGCAAAATGGGCAAGTAGTATTTAGACTATTATTAGAATCATTATATCACTGTCATTGGTCCTGGGGTTGCCAGGCCTTTTCTGATTATCAGATGCAACAAATGACGTCCAATTTTATTGACCAGTTTGGCTTCAACGATGAGAAGTTTGCTGACCAAGATGATATCGGCAAGTGAGTATTTTAAAATTTAATGTCTGCCTTTTCGTTTTCCATTTGTTTGTGTTGCAATGGTTAGTGGCTGTCTCTCTAGTTATAATCTGTGTGTAGTCAGCTTGTTCATTTTCCAGTTACACATTTTGTGCACTCATAAGAGGAATTTTTCCTTTAAATTATGCCTCATGTCTAACGCCTCTATCCCTAGCATTTATGAAGCAAACTCTTCTTATGACTGCCACTAAAATGATAGACCAGAATGCTCACAATGTTGATTTCTCTCTCTGAAGCCTCTTTATCCCAATCCAGAGTACTATGTTCTGAATGCACTGTGTACCAGGTTTCTGATTAAGTTTTCTTTCCATAGAAGATTGACATAACCAACACAACTTCTGTGTGGTTCTGTATGGTGCTAATCCATATGGTGTAATTTTTGCATAAGTGAAGGTTTTGAACATAGACCTGATTAATTTAGCTTATCCTTTGAGTCCAATAATATTACTAGATTTGATTGGTACTGTCAGTTCATTATATTTTAAATGTGTGCCCTTGGAGGTTTAGAACAGGTAAGAACTTACCCAGTTTTAAAATGTGAGTTAATTTATGTACTGTAGCTGGATCTCTTCCCTGTGAGTGGCTGCAAGCATATGCACCATTTGTTTTGTTTTCATATATGTTTATGGAAACAGTGAATCCCCCCCCCCCCCATTACTTCCCAAATAGTAAAGGAAAATGGTTAGTTCCCTGTTTGGTGTGGGAGTGTCCGCTGTGTGTTCTATCAGTCCCATTTGCCAAAGGCAGAGATGAGTGGAATAGAAAAATTGTACCAGAGCACCCACCATGTTGGATCACTGGGGAAACCGAACTCAAAAGAAAGAAGGACAATCTGTCTAAAGGGGGACAAGAAAACAATGTTGCTCATCTGAAATGGGTGCATTGCTTTCAGTCAGCCACCAGATGGCAGAGCAGCATAATTCAAGCCAGTGAGAATCATTTTTAACATGTGGGTATGCAATCTGTACAAAGCCAGAGCTCCATAGATCAGGTA
Source organism: Podarcis muralis (assembly GCF_964188315.1). Classification (NCBI taxonomy): domain Eukaryota; kingdom Metazoa; phylum Chordata; class Lepidosauria; order Squamata; family Lacertidae; genus Podarcis; species Podarcis muralis. Next base: position 77,898,657 of record NC_135655.1, read on the forward strand.
AAGGCTGCTCAAAGGCCTGCTTTAGATCCTACTAAATGCATCTTCATTTTTCAATAATAATTTGTTGAGAAGTTTAGAATCCCTATTTTCTGATTCTCATAGAATGTTCCTAATAATAACATTAATAATCCAAGCACCAGAATTCATAGCAGATGCCACCCTGGGCTCAGTATATCACTCTACAAAGACCAGAGTAGCTAATGGTGGTGATCAGACCCTTTCTGTGGCTAAAATAGTGGAGCATGTACAGTAATTCTTTCATCTTACGCACATTTGACTTGCATGTTTTCAGTTATATGCAGTTGGCCGAAATTGCACAAGTCAATTCCCAAGCAAGGCGGAGAGCTTAAACGCTCTTTTCATGCCAGGTCTTCTTTGTGAAAGGTGCGTTCAAGCTCTCCACCTTGCTTGCTCAGCATGCCAGTTCTGGAAGGCCATGGGATGTTCTCTCAAGATTTCACATGAACATCGCTGGCCTTCTAGAGCCGGTGCATCGAATGGGCCTTGCCCAGCAAGCAAATCAGAGAACTAGCTTAAAAGCTCTTTTTGTGCTGGGTAACCCAAGCAGACTTTGGATGAAAATAACTTTTATGCTCTTGACCTTGCTGGCTGGGGGAAGCCCACTCGGTGCACCAGCTATGGGAGTATGTGGGTGCTCTTTATCTCTCCTTCCACCCGCTGGCTTCAGGGCAGCTCCAAGAGTCTAACTATATGCAGTTTTCATGTGTACATGTAAAACTTGGTACTGAACCCCTACGAAATAGGAGGGATTGCTGGTACATTCTCTCCAGTAGTAACCATTTGTCATAGGAAACTGCCTTTAACCAAGTCAGTCAATTGGTCTGTCTAGTTCAGTGTTGTTTGGACTTACAATGGCCGTACGTTGTTATGGTAGATCAGTCTACACAGCCATTAGCATGAGAAGCCAAACATCTGTCCACTTCACTTTGCATCTGGCACCTCTACTGCTCTATCCAACAAGGTTCCCATCCCCCAACATCTGTTGAGCAGCCATGTGGTCTTTAACAAGCAGTAGACAGCCACCCAACCCATCCAGCATCATACAGGGCTCTTCCACAACCCACAGTGGATGTCTCTCATGCCAAGCAAGAGAATGGAACATTGATTACTTACTGTGAAGCTTCATTCTTGTTTGGCATATGAAGCAATCCACTTCCTCACCTGTACATACTCTGTCATGCATGCACAACATTGAACTAGATTATTACTCTTCTGAATTTATATGGGGTTAGGTTTACAAATGATTTTGCTACAAGTTATCCGTGGAATGCAACTGAGGAGAAGACAGCTGGGGGGGCGGGCGGTTTCATAAAGAAAAAAATATGGTCACATGTCTTTGCCTAGAGTAAATGGGAGAGATGCAGTCCACAGTGAATGCCTTTGCATGCCAAACATACAGTAAGTTATCGCTGTGCTGCTTCATTAAGTATCTGGAACTGACAAATTAAAGTGCTTTATTACTTTGTTTAAAGAAGGTGGGCACCCTTAAATCTTTTCATCGTTTAATCTGTTCCTGGATTAGAATATTTGATTTGATGGCAGTTTTAGCATGGTTATCTGTAAGTTTAGGTAACTAGTAGTGAGGATTGTTTTCCACAATACTTTTTTTGTTTGTTTCTTCAGCTCTGGGAGCCTGTGACAGAGGTCTTGGCTCCTTTTTTGGATGTAACCAGTCAAAATCCTCACAAGTTTAGTAGTAGAAAAGAATGTATCAGTTTCATGAGATTATAAAATGATGTGAACTGAAATAATTCAGGGGTCTGTGTGGAATGCCATTTATTCTCTGTTTTAGTGTATAAATTTGTACTTTGTTCACAGTGTTTCTTTTGATCGCGTATCAGACATCAATTTTACCCTCAATACAAATGAAAGTGTAAGTATATTCTTGCAGCTATTGTAAAATTCAAAATGGATGCTATTTGTTCACATTCTCTCTATGTGTGAGTGGAGAGGCCCTGCCCTTTTTGGTGGCATTGTTTGTAAAGAGGAACATTTTAAGAGATTTTTTTGTGGCTTTCTGTCTTAACACTGCAGTGATTCAAGCATCTTTATCAGGAAACATTGATGGGTAGGGGTCCATAATTTTGGTCACCATGATGAGTGTTCTGCCACCCAATCTTGGAGCTGAAGGAGACAGTTGGGCTTGGCCCTGCTCTTGTGTTGCACTTTCAACATGCTCAGAGGAAGCCCAGCATAACTATAGAGATGTTCTGCGCCCCCTCCCCAACTGCAAGATGAGGTAGAAACCTGGAGCTGCTTCTTGCAGCACCTTGGAAGCAGAGTCACAGGGCAGTTCTAGGAATTAGCCCCCCACCATCTGCTCCCCAGCTTCACACTTGGTTCTGGGAAGAGCATGGGGTTGTATCTGACCTCAGTATGCATATCAAAGGCGTCAAGTTGGGGACAGAACCTTGTACTTGGGGGGCGGGAGAGGCAGAATCCTAGCGACCACATGTTCATTGACTAGTCAGTTCATTGGTCAGCCAGAATTTATCAACCCTGTTTATAAGCTTTCAAGAAGACTGGAGTTGTGTCCCTCAGCCTCACAAGAGACTAGAAATGGTTTTAACAGGTGCAGATTTAGGGGCATGTTGGTGAAGCAGCATCCAACGTACACCAGCTGTTAAGTGATGGAATGCATTGCCAGAGTGGGGCTGGTTAACTCATGGAAAGTCCTTTGGTATTCTCAGGATGGCTCTGTGTAGGTTTCTTTGATAGAGGCTGTAAAACTATTGGAGACCTAATCTTGGGACAGAATTAGTCATGGCCCTTTTTAGTTTTATTAATTAACATTAGGAGCCCTTCTTTCTGGTCACTTTCTGGTCGCTTCCCATTTGTTCTGTTGTTTTCAGATACAGTGAGTGCCCATCCAGAGTACTAAAGGTAGCTAATGTGCTATGGCAGAGACAGTGAACTGGCAGCCCACAGGCTGGGTCTTTTTTGTGGCTCTGCTATGAACTCTCCTAGTCAGATCAGGAGTGTCAGCTGTTTTAAGTTCTTTGAGGCTTCCCTTGTGTTCCAGAGGAAAACTTGCCCCATCTCCTAATTGCAGTGAGGACTAGAGAAAATACATATGCTGCTTCTCCCTTGCAATTACTCGTCCCAGGAAATGAGATCAACCCAGAGTCCTCTGGGAGGGATCTTGCATTCCCAGAGGATGAGGGCACCTGTTGAAGTGAAGCAATGTGCAAGTCTTCCACGCTGTTTTCATTCAGCTTGGCACCAATCCTTGATACCAATGCGAATTTTTTTTGGGGGGGGGGACTCATTGAGTGAGACAGTGGTTGTCCATTTCTTTGGAAGGAGAGGTCATAGGAAGACTCCAGCATGGCATAATCAACCAGTTTAAAGTGGTCAACTACCTATGAGCTGGTGATATTATGTTCTGAGAATTTTAATGCTAAATTTAAGGAACAACAGCAGAGTATTCTGACGCTATCTGAACTTTGCTTTAAACATGGAACAAAATACTTTCTACCAGAAGCCTATCTGTTCTTTACAGTTTGGGATATGAATATTAATTGTGTTGGGTAGCACTTCAGAGTTGTTGCTTTTGTTTTTTAAAACATAACATACATCATGACTAGCCACCTAAATGTGATATTCAGTGTTCATGAGTGGTGAATTTAGTCTTTGTAATTTATTTGCTTTTTATTATGTTTAGGGCAATATTGCTTTGTTTGAGGCGTGCTGTAAGGAGAGAATACAGCAGTTTGATGATGGTGGTTCTGATGAGGAAGATATCTGGGAAGAGAAGCATATTGCTTTTGCACCAGAATCTCAGAGAAGATCCAGGTAACTTTAAGATGGCAGGGAATATGTTTTGCCTCTAATTAAATCTAATCTAAAAGCTAATATATTTACCTATTTCAGCACTGGTAGGCTTGTGCCAGGTGCTTTTAGGAAGAGTAATGCAAAGATGAATATATTACATTCCAGCAGTAACTGGGATGATATTCTTATCCCTACACTACTGTTGTCTTCATAAGATCGCACGTCTTCAGCTGGTTAAGTCAGGCTTGTGTCCTGATCCAAAGTGGGTCACAACAGGAGCACTACCACCATGAAAATATATGGTAAAAAACTAAGAAATAGGGCCTTGAATTCATGTTTGGGTTAAAAGTGGGTTCTGAGTCTGAGAAGGTCAAGGATACCTGAATTAGGTGATGCAAGTGACCTAATTCACATGTCACAGTAAACCATAATTAATGTTTTGTCAGAATGCAAAGATTGATCCAGCTTCATTTCTCCCCTCTAGCCAGCAACAGCCATGATCCCTGGCTTAGTGTTACATCCCAACTAGAGATTGTTTTGTTTGGTGCGAATTTTGCCATTAACAGTGGGAAAGTTTAGATTCTGTGGTTGTCTTTTGTGTCATCAAGGCAAAAAATGGCAAACAAACAAACAAACAAACCCCTTGGGTGGTAGAAATAATATTTCTGTATGTGTCTGTTCTTTTTGTTTTTTGTTTTTTTAAAAAAAAGCTCAGGCAGTACAGACAGTGAGGAGAGTACAGATTCTGAAGAAGAGGATGGAACAAAGCAGGACTTGTTTGAGTCAAGCACCAATACAGAAGACAAGATGGAAGTAGATTTGAATGAGGGTAGGTAGTTTTTATGCCACTGCTTCTTGCTCACTTTAAGATACTGGAAGTGGAAATCTCAGACAAGCATAATTCTATTAAGCAAGGGCACTTCCAGACTGCCATTATTTTCAAGTGAGATTCCTTCGCATACCAGTAAACTCTGCTTGTGCAATTAAAGTTTATTGGAGCCTGCTTCCTCAAAACATCAAACTTTTCGAAGTAAGAAAAGTGATGGGGTAATGCAACGGAAAGTGTGGGAATAACACATTCTTTGATGCAATGTCATCTTAACCTTCCCCCCAACAAACAAATCAGAGTGAATGCTCATTAAACAGCCAACATTGTCTAATTTCCCTGCAAGACAAATCAGGATGAATGATCAAAAAACAGGTTGTCCAGAAACACTCAAAAGTGAGACAGAACTCAGTGGTTAGAACGTCCCTTCTTTGTTTTGGGATAAATTGACCACATAAGCAATAGTATATCAAACACACGGTGGCAATTAAAATGCCAGTGTTGAGCACAGATGTGTGACTAAAGCTTTGGGGTTGAAACAAGGCAAGTCTGAATCAAAGCCTCAAATATTTGTTGAACCAGTTAAACCTTAGGATCATTCTGCCTTGAGATAAAGGAAACATTCAGACAAACCTTTGGAATAGGAAACATATTTTGGAGGACTGAGGGTTATTAGGATTGGAGAAATCCAAAATCCAGAGGGTTTTGGAGTGGAATATTCTAATATTGTACTTTTGAAATCATGTATGTTCCTTAATGAGGTGTGCATTGTTTTAAGTTGCCCAAGGAATTCCCAAATCTGTTTTAACAATCTAATATTTTAAGTCCTAGTCCTATTGCAGTTTTTTTGCTTTCTTAGTTTTTTGCTTTTTTAAAAATGATAAATGTATCAATCTTTCCAGCACCTAACTGGTCAGCTAACTTTGATGTTCCTATGGAAACAACACATGGTACGAATCTGGATTCTGTTGGGTCTGATGTTTGGAGCACAGAAGAGCCAATGCCAGCAAAAGAAACTGGCTGGGCCTCCTTTTCAGAGTTCACATCTTCACTAAGGTAGGAAAGTACTGTGTTGCTTCAGGTCTTGTGAATCAAATGGAATTTAATTTTGAGTGAAAGCGCTGATACTCTTTTCATGAGCTAAGCTGAAAATTGAGGGAGTTCTGAGTCTGTGAGTGTAGGGATTTGGTTTTAAGGAGATCTTGAATTGAAAAGATTCATTCCCAGAGAGCCTTTTTAAAGCTGCAGGTTAATTTTATTACGGGAAGTCAAAATGTTTATATGTATCTCTGAATTGACAGGAGAGCTATAGGGAGAACTGTGGCGTGGGCAAGGGGAGACATAAGTGCAGGAATATTGTCTCCTCATCTGGTTCTACTTGTTCTGTTCTGACATTTGAGAATGGCTATAGAGTACTCAAGTCAGCAGCCCCAAAGCAAATATATGGGGAGTGAAAACATTTTCTTTTGTCAACCGCTCACCAAAAAGACAAAATTACTTTATTTTTGGTCGCAGCACCACCTGCAGTATCTTCTCCTCTGTAACATGGTGCTTTTTTCAGCTCTCCAGCTATTTCTATGTTTCTGTGATTGCAATATGTAGAAGTCAAATAATTTAGGTTCTCTGCTTACGTTGCAGTCTTTTCCCTTCATATCCTAATTACAACAGGGAGAGTTGAAATTATAAATGAATATTTAGCTTTCAAGTAGACATAAACTTGTATACATTGATATGTGTTCCATTTCCTTTTACTCCCTTTTGATTGCACATGAATGTTTTCTAGAACTCTCAAATTGTCAGCACAAAATGTTGAGGCATCTACTCACATGATGTAGAATGAGCAGACTGCTTCACCAATCTAAAATATAGTTCCAACGTACTTATTTTGATAAACACTAAAAATGGAATTCATCAAAGCTTTCGTTTTCTTTCAAAGTCCAAAAGATTCCTTAAGAAGTAATTCACCCGTAGAGATGGAAACCAGCACAGAGCCCATGGATCCTCTGAGTGCAAATGTAGCACTTGCAACGCAACCAGAAGGTAAGAGCACTTAAATAATTCAGACACACATATGGCTGTATATGCATTTGATACTCCATTGTTTATCATTACTTGCACAAATCACAGTGAGCCTCTGGTTCATGTGTTTGCTCCTCCTGTGTGGCTGGAAGAATTTTGGGAGCTTTTAGTTGTAATTAACTGCTGTTTGCCATATGCCTAGTTTAAACAAGCCAAGTTTGAAACAGACCAGGGTTAGTGTCAATCAGTTTATAATGCTAGCCAACAGGACAAATGGCAAATAACTGAAAGAAGTAAAGAAAAAATAATAAAAATTACATCATCATCCCAGCTACATGTGTGGAGGGAAAAGGCTCTGTGGCTTACGCACATCAGAATAAACTATGGTTTTTCATGATGTACAAACACATCAATTGTGTAAATAGGATAAGCATGTCTTGCTTTCTAAAATACAGTGGTGCCCCGCAAGACGAATGCCTCGCAAGACGGAAAACCCGCTAGACGAAAGGGTTTTCCGTTTTGGAGGTGCTTCGCAAGACGAATTTCCCTATGGGCTTGCTTCGCAAGACAAAAACGTCTTGCGAGTCTTGCCATTTTTTTCTCGCTCCCCCCCCTTTTTTCTAAGCCGCTAAGCCGTTAATAGCCTTTTAGCAGCTCAGCCGCTAAGCCTTTAATAGCTGCTAAACCGCTAATAGCGCTAATCCGCTTAGCCGCTAATGGGGTTGCTTCGCAAGACGAAAAAACCGCTAGACGAAGAGAATCGTGGAACGGATTCTTTTCGTCTTGCGAGGCACCACTGTAATGGAAATTGAAACTATGCCACTGAATGTCTTCCAAATTACATGACTGATGGATATATAAGAGGTATTAAAACCCTCTGATGTGGCTTCAAATGTGATTAGCTAGCTATTGTAAGTGATCCAAATTGCCAAATAGACTAGAAAATGGAGGTGGGGATGTTAATATAGAAAATTAAACACACTGTTATCTACCGTTTATTATCTAAACGATTGTGTTTCTGTTTTGTGATAATGAACAATTGTAAAAATGGCAAAAAATACCTTGTTCCAGAATAAAAATCAGTATTAGCTCCTGAAGCCTTTTCAGCTGTTCAAATTTGTATTTACAGCTGCAGGAAGCATTGCAATGGAGGCTGGTTCTGATGGAGAGGATGATGTAGAAAATGCAGACAAGGTGACTGAAACAGTAATGAATGGCAGTATGAAGGAGACCCTTAGCCTTACTGTAGATGCTAAAACTGAAACTGCTGTCTTCAAAAGGTAAGAGAACACTATGGCTTGATTCAGAGCATGGGTTTTGATCATTTTAATTCTTTTAATGTTGGCCTGGCATGCCATCTTTCATTTTAAAAGCATTTAAAAACAAATCCATGGCAAAACAGGGAACTCTTTTAGCATATACCTTTTTTTTTGTGAATTTCAGTGACCAGATTTTTGGGGGGGAGGGTTTTTTTGTTTTATTTTATTTTTTAGAAATTTTAATCTTCTGACATATTAGCTGCTGGATCCTGCATCTTCTGTCTCTTAAATTTGTCTGTTGCTTTTTTATTTCTGATTTTTTCCCTAATGTTCTAATTATGTTGTAAGGCACAGCGAGCATTTTAAAAGAAAGAAAGGGCATACATTTACTAAATAAAATTTATCACTAACAAAGCCTGGTCACAGAAGCCAGTTCCATATCTGAATTATTTGTTGCTTTAGAAAAAGGATACCACCACCATTTTAAAGTTGTGTGCAAATGTTATGCATCTTAGTGGAACATAGAGAGTGACGGGGCTGACCCTAAAACACTTCCCCAAAATTGTTGTTCTTAAAATGGAACCCCCGCCGCACGGGGTTGACTAGTCTCCCAAGCTATCCTTGCTAGTTTGTCTTCTGGCCAGTACAGTTTTGTCCTTTAGCATATTCTCTTCTATCAAAATAAGCTGCTCATATTGGCAATTGCACTTTTAGTAGGTTTTCACTGGCAAAATCCTTTCATCCTGTTACACAGCCACTTTATTTTCCTTTATTGTTGGAGAAGGATGTCCAGATGCTAGAGCTTTCTCAGTGTTGGTGTCCAATCTGGTATGATCTCCCTTCTGAGGAACATGATGGTGTATTATTTGGTGCTGATTAAAGATGCACCTTTTTGTGGGGGCTTATTTACTGTTTCTTGCTCATTGTTTATTTGAAGAGTTGGCTGAACCTGATGGCAGGGTGTGTGTGTTCATATAAATGTGTGTCAGATATAGGATGGGTTTATAAATGGTGAGATAGGTAAATAATTAACTACAATTTGTTCTTGAGGCAGGGCTTCTGAAAATTAAGCAAGCATTGTTCCTTTTGTGGAAGTGACCCCTCCTAGTTGCTACTGTCCAGTCTTCTCTAAGACACAACACCTTTTTTTGGTGTTGCTCTACATTTCAAATTTGATTCAGTTTTCTGACAGGAATTTTAGCACCATGACAACATTTTCAAACATTTACTTGGCTAAATTCAAGTGCAGTGCAGGATTACCAAATAGGCAGAGTAGGCACTGGCTTAAGGGCCCCGTGCTTTTTAGGGGCCCTGTGACAGTGGATCAAAATAATACTGATTTGATCTAGAAAGAAAGTTACAATCAATCTTCCCTAGTTCAGTGTCATCCCACTAGAGCATTCACATGACGGGCCCCCCAAGGTTTCAACTACCTAGGGACCTCCACAGGGTTTAATCTGGCACCGTTCAAGTGAGTACGATTTCCTTTTGAAGCAACACAGAGTTTGAGGAATTTGACCTCCAGCACATCCCACCTTAGGGGGTGCACTTGCATCGCTTCTCAGTCCTTTTTGTGGCTTCCCCCACCCCTGCAGCTTGGCGGCTATGGTGTGGCCTTCACTTTCTTATGCAGGTGGGATAAGTGCTCAGAAAAAAAGGAAAGTGTCTCCTGCTGTCCTGAAGAACAGAAATTGACACCAAGATGACAAGGAGTGGATTAAGCTGTTCTATATGAGCTCAGCATTTTCATCAAGTTAGCCACTAGTGGCACCAAGATCTCTTTGCTGATTGGGTCACTGCCACTTCAGACCCCGTAAATATATGTGAATTATGATTTTCTTTCCCATTGTGGATCACTTTGTCACCTATTCATCCACTTTGGATTGATATTTTGGGAGCTGCATCCATACTGTAGCTTGTTCGTGCTCCAAATGGCACCTGTTTTAGGAGGAAGAGTTGGTCACAATTAAGCCAAGGTCTAAAACCGTGGCTTAGTGTAGCATGTGGACTAGCTCAGTTTACTGGGTCCCCCCTATCCATATGATAACTGACACATTCTCAAAGAACTCAAACACTTAAGCTAGACAGGACTTCCCTTACGGAATTTCTGCTGATGGTTCTTCAGCAAGACATGCTCTTCTGTACACTTGGTACTTCTGTGTGCATACTTCAACCCCACCCATCAAGGAATATTGGACTGTCCATGAATGCTGCTTAAGGATGGGCTTGTCCTTTGGTTCTCCCCTTGAGAGTAGTTTGAGTCCTGGGGATGACTTTATGTCTGTCCTGTCCTGACTCTTTTCTTGGGGAAGGGTTATAGCTCATTGGTAAAACACATGCTTTTGATGCAGAAGGTCTCAAGTTCAATCCCTGGCCGCTCTGCACAAGACTGGCAAAGCCCTTGTCCAAAACCCTGGAGAGAGGTTGCCGATCAGTGAAGACAGTACTCAGCTAGATGCGCCAGTGGTCTGACTCAGTATAAGGCAGTTTTCTTCCTTCTCTGTTTTAGCATTACATATTGGCTTCTATGTTCTAGTTCAAGGGTCAGCAAACTTTTTCAGCCGTGGGCCGGTCCACTGTCCCTCAGACCATGTGGTGGGCCGTACTATATTTTGGAGAAAAAAATGAACGAATTCCTATGCCCCACAAATAACCCAGAGATGCATTTTAAATAAAAGGACACATTCTACTCATGTAAAAACACGCTGATTCCTGGACTGTCCGCGGGCCGGATTTAGAATGCGATTGGGCCAGATTCGGCCCCCGGGCCTTAGTTTGCCCACCCGTATAGTTTTACACTGTTTCTTTTAAAATTCAAAGATTTGACTCTGTCAGGTTCACCATGTCTCAAACTGAGCTTTCTCTGTATGAAAGGGACAAAGTTTGCTTAATTTCCATAAGCCTTCCCTGAAGGCTAAGTTGTAGGAGCCGATGCCAGTCTGGATCCCCTTCATCCAACAATGATAAGGAACATTCAAGGTCAGTTGAATGTTCTTATATTCATGTTTGCATTAATCATGGATGCCATCTTGTTTTGCCATCAATCTATAGCTGAATGTACAGTTGTGCAAATTAATGATTTGCTTAGCTAAGCTATTTATTTATATTCTGTCAGCATCCCACTTTGCTGCTGTTCTGTGTTTCGCTCTTTTATTTATTTAAGGGCTGCTTCATTATAGTATTTTGTACTAAAGTACAAATACCTGAAGATACATGGGTATATATTAAGTTATAAAGAGCGCACACGTGAGAATTATGCTCCCCCCCCCCAAAAAAAAGTGAGTGGGGACTGGGAAAGGATTTGATATCCACTTATATATTTTATCCTTTTTTTCAAAAGTTGTACTCTATTCTTTTCTTTTGGAAGCTGAGAACAATTTATTCTATACTGCTTATGTATCTGCTCACAAACAGTTTCTAATCTAGACTGGGGCCTAGTACAAACAAGTGGGTAGGGGAAGAAATATTGAGTCCAGATTGTACCACTTCAGACTGCAAGTTTGGGCTCACACTTTAGAAGACTCACGTAATGAACCATGACTTTTTTGGCTGCTGCATAAATAGGGCTTGATCCAAGGGCTATTTTTTCTAGGAGTTTCTTAATGGTCTTTTTTTACATTCCTTTTCTGTTCTTTCCCCCCCTCCCCCTCACTTTTGGCTTCAGAGTGTTGAAATCCTATCGGTATGTAAAGGATAATGAATGTTTTTTTTTCCATTTTGGGCACCATGTACATTCTTTATTCCTCTTTTTACTACTCTGTAATCTTACATCCTGCATTTTTTCCAGTCCAGTTCCCTTTTAAGTGAACATAAACTGATGCCAGTGATGAATGTGACCAGAATCCACAACCTTGTGCTTGTTTTCCATGTTTCAATCATATTTCTAAAATTCTACTTGCATGTGACCTCTGGACCCTTTCTACCTAAGCCCCCCACTAATGCATGATGATATCAAATGTTGAAAGCACAAATAAAACTGTAACCTGTTTCTTTAGTGAGGAAGGAAAATTGTCTACCTCGCAAGATGCTTCTTGTAAATACGTGGTGGAGGAGAACACAGAAGCTGCAGAAGAAAATCCTGTCACTCCGCAGCCTGCTAGCAGCAGTCTAGAACAGAGGTAGCTCTTTATTGCCATATTCCTTTCACAGTGTGGTTTCTTTTACCATTGGAATGAAGGATTTATTTAAGGAAATGTATTCTGCCTTGCCAAAAAACCAAAGGCAGCTTATTTGGTATCACACAAGCACTTTTAAAAATTAGTACTGTATCTAAAATTTTAAACCTAAAAGCAGCATAAGGCAATTATAATAAAGCACTATTACAGTGTTTTAAACAGTAAAAATTCAGACCATCCATTTCAACCAAAGGCAAATTGCAATAAAAATATATTTAAAAGCAGAGAAGGAAGAATATGTAGAACCACAGTCCCAAGAACCTTATAGCTTCTATTTAACAATGGAAGAAAAACCTTTATGGATGAAAAACTGTTGTGTTGGGTGGAAGTAGTCATGTACTTGTACTCTACCTTTCAGAAGTCCATGATATATATGACAGATACATAGAAGCAGAAACTGATACAGTGGTACCTCTAGATGCGAACGGGATCTGTTCCGGAGCCCCGTTCGCATCTAGAAGCAAACATAACCCGTGTCCGCGTGCGCAAGCGGCGAAACCCGGAAGTAACGCGCTCCGTTACTTCCAGGTTGCCGCGGAGCACAACTCGAACGCGCTCATCCCGAAGCACATTCGACCCAAGGTATGATTGTAATGGTAGCTTTGAAAGATGCTGATTAAACTTCAGGTTAACATTCACTGAATCATGGTCTCTTCTCCACTCCTTTTTATGGAAATGAGTGCTTTGTCTGGTTGGCACAGGAAGACTGGGAGAGAAAAAGTTCTCCGCAAATTTGTTTTTTAATGGGAAAAACTCTCTTCTCCTTGGTGTCAACATTTCTGGGAATTTTGTATCTCTGTTCATACCTGGAGGTTTGCAAAGAGCCCTCTGCCACTGCCTTCCTGGGGCCCTGTAACTAAGAGGGATGGGAAGGAGACAGATGCTGGTGCTACTCTCCAGACTCTGTTGAGATTTCTTCCTCCTCTCAGGGAAGGGAGATGCCTCCCCCCCCCCCCAGGTGTGTTAATGGGCTTTGAAAAAGGAATTGGCCGCTCTCAAAGGATGAAGGTGAGCATGGCCCCAGGTCACAGCAGGGAAATGCCCCTGCTTGCCTTTCTCCTGCTTGCAAACATTTAAGCAGAAGCACTGTTTTGTGAGCACCCGTACTCAAATATTTGTAAGGCCCACATAAATGTAACTGAGTTGCCTCAGCCATCTCCTTTTGTCTTATAACATGACCATCTGAGCCTATAAGCAGGCCTAAAGGATGATTCTATTGATGTCTCTGTTACCGCGCCCCACTTTGGGCTGTATCCCTTGCTAGTGCTTCTCAGAGTAGACCCACTGAACTTAATGAACCTAAGGTAGGTCTATTAACTTCAGTGGCTCTGAGTAGGACTAAAGTTAAATACAACCCTTGTCTCATGTAAAGCTTCCTTAGAGCACTGCCAAAATATTTTCATTTCATAGTTTAGAGCAGAGCTTTCCCAACTTTTCATGTTGGTGGCAGTTTTTAGACATGCATCGTTTTGTAACCAGAGGTTAAACTAACCCCTTTCCAGCCCCAGGAGTAGTGCAGGAAGCGTTTGCACGACATACCTACACACTGCAACTAACGTGTTGTGACACAGTTTGGAAAGCTCTGGTTTAGAGTATCTGATGTGATCACCTTCCTTAAATTCCTACACCAGCTCTCAAATAGCTCTCTCAATAGCTTTCAAAAGTGGTTCCTCCCATTTTTCTGTTCTCATATTCCACAGTCAAGTAATTCAGGATCGTGGTGCTAGAAAAGCAAAGTGTTACCAGTGCTTTTTTTTCTAGGGAAAAAAAAGTGCCAGTACTCACTGCCCCGAAATGGCCATAGGAGTGTGCAAAAAGAGCTGCTTTGTACATGCTCAGGGAAAGAGGCAGCAGGGCTCCAAGCATCACAACTTTTATCTGTTTCCTCATTTTGCATTTTTAAATTAATATAAAGGTGCACTGTGTTAATACTTGGTTCCACATTTTTTAACTTCTTAGGACTGATCAACAAGCTCTTCTAGCAGAAGCATCCGTTAATGGCCCTGTATGATATGTGATATTGACTGCTGTTGGCTGAAGAACATGAACTGATATGCAAGGATTTATGTCTCTTGAGGATTTCATCTAGAGTAATTTTGGAGCCAGTCAATGCTGCACTAATTTCGCAAGGGATCAGGACCAGCAACATTTATATTCTAGATTTTAAGACATTGTACAGAAATTCATAAGTGTAAAAATTGCACATTGAGAAATACCAAGAAATTTTTGCGTATGTTTATAATTGTATTGTTCTAAATGATGGGTGGCCTGTGAAATAAGATCTTGCCACCCTAGTAACAAAAGTAGTGATACTATAGTTAAAATGGCTGTAAGAATAGTTTTATAAAAAAGTGAATACACAAATCTAATGTATTTGAGGCATAACTATTTGACAATTAGTGACCAAAGTATTTAGCAGTTTTCATAATTCACCCTAAAAATATCTGAAGTCCATGTTTCTTTCAGTTTGGCAAAGAATTGTTCATCTGCAATGCCCTTTAAATGTTTTGGTTTTAGATTTTGAAAAATGATTTTAAAAGAATTTTGGTGTTCAACATTTTACAGCAGATTTTCAATTGGTAATTGTTTTCTGTATTGTTTAAACCAGATCAAAATGTAAGTCTATGGGTAGAGATTTTAAGTATTTATTGCTACAATTTAGTTGACAAATTGATGTTACTGTAAAGCCATACGTTCTGTTAAGTCTTTGTTTGCTTGAAACAATACCTTACAGGTGAAACACTAGAATATTTTTGAAGTGCACATGGCTTGTTGTGTATTTTAAGTGATTCACCTTTTTTAACCCATTCACCAAGATGTACTTTAATTCAGAGCATTATAAAATTAAACATTTTTGGAACAATCTTCATATTTAAAACACTGTAATCCTTTTGACAAATCAACTAAATATAATGAAATGCCCATGCTGCTCATGTAATTACAGTTCATGTGTTTTAAAGGTATATCTTTTAAATATCAAAATTGGGCACTTGAGCATGTTAATTGTTATACTTTCACTGTTTTGATCTGTGTGAAGTTTTTCATTTGTAAGTTTTAAACCAGTTTTTTTTTCATAACTGGCTTGTGTATATATATATAGTGATTATGGAAACTAATTGTAATTTATAATTTTCTATGTCATAAAATTCCAACCGCCTTCTCAAACAAGCAATATAATGTATATTGCCACATTGTCTGGTGAAAGGGTTAAAGTACTTCACCTCTTGCACTTTTAGATGCAAATCCATTTTTATTTCTTTTCATAGAAAGTTAGTCATTTATTTTTACATCATTTGTTTTCCTGACCAGTATTTAAAAGCCAAAAGGATACTCTAAACAATGGCCAATGACTTATTTTAGAAAGTGTCCCAAGCTATGTGCCTAATACTACATTGCATACAGAAATAAAGACAAATGTATACTGGTACTTCATTTTATTCTTCCCTTATTTTTAGCTTTTCAAAATGCAGTGTTCATGTAAAGTGTTCCCACCTGCATTTCAAATAAACATTTCGCTATATCGGAGGGATCTTCTACACCAAGTAGCAAAACAGGAAGCATGCTGCTGCTTACCTACTACAAAACAAAAGTGGATGCTGTCAGTTCCAGCTCACTGGTAGTTCCCATGTTCCATTTACAGTAGAAAGAGAGCAGTTTAAAACCAATGCTTTCATGCTCATGCTCATAGCATCTTTGCTTTTTTCAAAGAAACTGGAATTCATTTGGTTAGTTATGAGTATTGGCACCTTGTATGCCACAGTGGATTTCTTCATCAAAGGTGTGGTGTATTCCCACTCTGCTAAATTGTTCTCCAACTTGTAAATGTTTGCAAAGTGAAAATGTTTACTAGTTGCAGCTGCATCCCCAGGTAATTACACCAAAGTTTTCAGGCGATAAACTTTGCGAAGTGACGAGCAGGATTAAGTATCTCCAATTTATTTATTTTTTATATTTCCCACTGAGTAGTAAGTGAACAGGCCCCTTTTTGCTATATAAAACACAAACAAAAACTTTTCCCATTTCAGTATGTTCCTTTCAAAGTGTTGGAGTAATCAGGAATTGAATTCAGCTCATACTTTTCAGGATGCAAGTCTAAGGTAACAATCCTAAACTAAGTGGAATTTACTTTCAAATAAAGATTTATACGATCAACAAAGTCCACTTAACGGATTACCTGGGATCTTTTTAGTGCATGTGTGCACAACAGGGAGATAATGTGCGCTAATGGTTTATCCTTGCTTCAGAGTTGATTAAAAGTATCTGTTTTTTAAATTAAATTACAGGATGCATCTTGTTAAAAAAAAGTTTCTTCTGTTAATTCATGACTACCAAATCCTGATGTACCTAAAAGGAGCACGCCTTCCCCCCTCCCATGGAGTGAGCATGGCTTCCTTTTGCTTTCATTCCACATGATACGTAGTGGCACGAAATACCTCCCTCTCTCAGAGAGATTGTTTACCTTCTGAAAACACTTTCAAGTGATGTATATTTTACTTCATTAACTCCTTTAAAAAGCAATCTGCTCCAAGGATATTTGTGGTGGTTGTAGACAATGTGACTTTGTAACTGTTCACGAGCCCAGCATCAGTGGCTATAAACAGTCAGACCTGTGCATGTATCAAAAGGTAAATAATTCTGAAAACAATATCAATGGGCATTGTTATTGCTGTGTTCGTCTGAATTCTATTGAGGCATAAATTAGTTCAAAATTTATTACACAAATTACAACAGCTGAAATAAGATCAGATAAACTAAAAACAGTTTGAACAGTCTAGATTAGTGTGCATACATGGACAGTGCTGTTTTGCTAGCACTTGCGTCTAAGCCAAATTTTGTATAACTTTAAACCTTTCACAGAACAAAGGCTAACTAATAAAAAAACTGGCTCCATCAGCAAGCTGATATTTAACACTTAAGCTTGTTTCTCTACAAAACCTCATATCCTTGCTCTCTGGTGCTGTAACATGACATGTGTTTCTCATTATTTTTTCCCTTGGGGGTTTTTTGAGCTTAAATATGTATACTCCTGTAAAAGAGAAAATTACATGGTCATATGTCTCAGCTACATTTTCCATACAGTATAATAAACATCTAATTTAATAAATGAATTATTACAATTACTAGATTACTAGACACTTGTTTATTTTCAGACTAGTCACCTGGTAGTGAAGTGAGATCCATCAGATTTAAGTAGGTGTGACTTTTTTTATATACCCAAATGAAGATTTGAAACTGATCAATTATCACATTGTTGATAAACCAGGACCTTTTGAATCAGTCTCTCTTGTTTCCCCCCTACATATCTAAAATTCAAGGATGGAACATACTGCAGCTACTTATGCAGTCTTATCAGGAAAGCAGATGGTGGAATCATAGACTTGTAGAGTTGAAAGGGACCCAAGGACCATCTAGTCCAGGGGTAGTCAACCTGGTCCCTACTGCCCACTACTGGGTGTTTTGGGATTCCAGGTGGGCGGTAGGGGGTTCTATGGCACATGTTACTGCAGCACTGGTGGGTGGTAAGGAAATTTTACCATCAAGAAAGATGCGTTAGTGGGCAGTAGGTATAAAAAGGCTGACTACCTCTGATCTAGTCCAACCTATTCAGTTGATGGCAGTCTCATTTTATGGAAGGCTTCCTATTAACAGCCCAAAAAAGAGAACTGTGCTACACTAGCGGGCTGTAGATACTTTGGTCACTTAAGAACCCAAAGAATATTTTGCATTATTCCACTTTATGAAATTTTGATGCCTGCATTTATACTGTGGAGTAAGTCACACTGAGTTCAGTGGGTCTTACTCTTAGGTACAGGAGTATAGAAGAAGGAAACTTGTGGCTGTCTAGATGATGTTGGACTCCCAACGCCTGTTAGACCCAGGTAGCACAGCTAATGCTCAGGGATAACAAGAGTTGCACTCCAGTGACACTGAGGGCACAGATTCATCATATAGCATTGCAGGCTCAATTATTTAAGTTTACACATCCTGCATTACAGAAACGTGGTATTTCAATTTTGCTAGTTGCCATTACAAATAAGCAATTGTCTTAGTAATTTAACATGCTGGTTTGAATTCCCTTTGCATAAGCAAGCACTGCAGTAGTTTACAGTTTGAATGCCTGTCTCCTAAATGTGGTATTTCATGTATTTATTATCTCAAATGAATTGTGTGTTAAATGTTGACATTGTGTCCAGAAAGTACCCTGCTCTGAATTAAACATTTCAACTTGCCTCTATCCCACTGTTCTTCTAACTAAAGGAATGACCCTACATGAGCTTTGCAATGTACTCCCTGGTGTGGCTCTGCTGGTGCACAAATGCATCTTGTTGCTGCCTTGCCCCTCCCTTTCTTTTCCGCCGAACTGCTCTTGCATGAGACTGCTGTATTAAAAATAGTATCATATGCCCCTACAGGTATAGAAGGCAAGAAAGAAAAAGGGGAAGAACGGAAACAGGAGCCTTTCATGCAAGCAACTCCAAATCCTTATTTGGTTTGGAGCAACACTGAAGGTGTAAGAATCAAATTTGGTTTACATTTAATATACACTTATACTTACCAAATCAGAGTTTATTGTACTTGGACTGGAAAGATTCATTCCAAAAACATGTCCCAAGGCAGCTGTAAAGTTTAAAGGGCTTTAAAACTTGCATGAATTTTGGGGAATTAGAAAAAACCCTATACAATTATTAAAATACAGAACTTTTCAAATTTATCTTGTTTACATTCGCCCGTTATTTTGTAAATTTTCACTGGAAATTAAATCCCTGTAAGAAGACTTTAACTATCCTGTTTATTGTGGCTGAATCCAGTGTGTCCCATCTAGGAATGGACAGGCTTCTTTCATTCATGAAAGGAACTGAGATCCAACAAAGGAGGCACGCTAGAGGGGGGGGAGGCAATTCTGGCCAATTCCTCCTCCTATCTCCCATGCAACTCCTATGATGAGTACTGCCAATTTTATGTCCTCCCTCCCTGCTCCATTCTCCTCTTCCAGCATGGCTGAGAGTTTGAGTTTCATACCAGGTCGCCGAGATGAATGATAGTGGCCCTCAGTGCTGCTTGAGGATGCTGCAGGGTTCTTTCGTGCTCCTTGCTCTGAACTTCGTACAACCAGCAGTTTTGTTGATGATGCAGTGCCTTGTACCTAGAATATTGCCATGGTAATCATTCTTTTTGAAATTAATTCATCTGAGCTTAATACAAAGATGGAATAACACCTCATCCAGGCAGCAGCCTTCTTCATAGCTTCTACATAAAAGTTAAATTAAGCTGAGCACAATAATGGCTCAGTACAATTTTAATTTTAATTTTAATAATACTCAATAAGGAGAGCCACAACTCACCCTCTCAACACACAAAATTATCAAGAGGCATGTTTGGGCTTAATATTTCCAAATACTCTCTTACTACATTTTCTCAAGACACAGTAGCATGATATCCCACCCTTGTACCCCCGACTCTCATGAATGATTTTATGATTTTCCCCCAATTAGGATTTTGGTCTAAAGCCTTTTTTTGTACTTCTGTAAACCCTGAGTTTCCTCTGAATCTGCTAATGACTTCCTCTTGTGTGTGGATAAGTAAAATTTTTGTCACACAAGCTTCCCTGACTGATGCTATCCCTCCAGTTGCCAGAGAAAGGCACAGCAACAATCTTCTCATGGCTGTTCCTGGAAATAAAATGGCTGAGATGTGCTCAGCAGTGACAAACCAGAACTGAGGGGCATTGACAGGAGAGAAGCCCTCAACTCAATAAATGACACATAACATGTCAGAAACAAATTCAAAAAATTTCCACTTTGAAATAGGCTTTGGCATTTTCACATCTATTAATTTCCCCAGCAGTAGAAAATCTGCATTAATAAAGGTGGAGAAGGTCTAGGGATTTTAATTTCGGGTGTGAAAGTGTTTTTTTCTTTTCTTACAAATTTTATTGTCTTCCAAGACAAATACATGTACAGCTGTTAATTTTTGTGTGCAATGGTTTTCAAGTTGTGGGGGTCCAGATGTTTTCCCTTCAGGAAATACCACTGCTGTGTTTTACAGACAAGGTGTCGCTGTGGTCTAAACAACTCAGCCTCTTGGGCTTGCTGATCAGAAGGTCGGCGGTTTGAATCCCCGTGACAGGGTGAGCCCCGTTGCTCAGTCCCGGCTCCTGCCCACCTAGCAGCTCAAAAGCACGCCAAAAAGTGCAAGTTGATAAATAGGTACCGCTCCGGCGGGAAGGTAAACAGCATTTCCGTGCACTGCTCTGGTTTCGCCAGATGCGGCTTAGTCATGCTGGCCACATGACCTGGAAAAACTGTCTGCGGACAAATGCCGGCTCCCTTGGCCAGTAAAGCAAGATGAGCACTGCAACCCCAGAGTCATTTGTGACTGGACTTAACTGTCAGGGGTCCTTTACCTTTGCCTTATATTTTAGAAAATCACAGAAAACATTATGCCCCCAATCTAACTATGTTTACAACAGCATGCATTTTTGCATGCAGAGTCAAACCCTAGAACACACTACAAAGTAGCTGTGGCTACTATCAAGTGGCAGGAAGCACATTTCTATGTACCAGAAACAGCTAAGGATGCGGTTGCAGAAACTTGCTTACCTGCATGCTGTTAATGTTGCAATGAGAGGCAATCTATGGATTGTGGTTTAACACATGTTGTGAACATTCATTCAAAGATATCCATGATATAACTGATAACAGTGACACAAGTTCCTTATCCAAGCTGTTTCCTGAATTGGGGTGTGTGTGTTTATTTATTTATTTATTTTATTTATTTCATTCCGTACAAGCCAACAACTGTCCCAATGTAACACTAAAATAGAACAGCTCTGGTGACCATTTTGTTTTGTTTTTAAAAATACTTGGAAACACCAAAGACTACTCTTTTCCTCTTCTTCCCCCTCTTTCCAGTGCTGAAGATATACTATGAATTAGTTAGAGGGAAACATCCTTACCTGATGGCAGGTTTTAGGTAAAAGAAATGGCGCATAGTAACGCTGCCCTAGTTGACAATCTAGAACAGTTCCGTGTACAAGAATGACCTCATCCATACTCCCATCAAAAATGTCACATTTGGTGTGGTTTGGTACATCCAGCAAATAAATATTGGAAAGTTGCACACACATCTTGTAATTCCAGTCCTACAATGAAAAGTCATATGATACAGTTTCTGCAGTTGTTTATAGAAGTTGAAATATGATATGAGTATCGTGGATTAAACTTTAAATAGCTCAAAGAAAATCAGTCTAGCATTGGTAAGTCTATATTTACATTTTATTTAGTGGTGCTGTTAGGCTTTCTGTTTTATACTGTTGCATATGACAATATGACTTGGTAAATGGAGGTATGTGTACTTACCTTCATTATTTCCTTGGCCTGTTCGCTAAGCAAGTAAATTATGTAAAAGATTGCCCAGCATAAGCAGTTAGTTTTCAAGTTAATAGTTTTGAATGTATTCTACTTAGTTATCCCCTCATTATGCTTTTATTAAAAAGGTAAAGGTAAAGGACCCCTGATAGTTAAGTCCAGTCACAGACGACTCTGGGGTTGCGGCGCTCATCTCGCTTTAGAGGCCATGGGAGTGGGCATTTGTCTGCAGCCAGTTTTTCCAAGTCATGTGGCCAGCATGACTAAGCCGCTTCTGTCACAACGGAACAGCGAAACCAGAGCAGTGCATGGAAACGCTGTTTACCTTTATCTACTTGCACTTTTTGGCGTGCTTTCGAACTACTAGGTTGGCAGGAGCTGGGAACAAGCAACAGAAGCTCACCCCGTCGTGGGGATTCGAACTGCCTACATTCTGATTGGCAAACCCAAGAGGCTCAGTGGTTTAGACCACTTTTATTAACAAAGTTTAAAATGGAAGTTTTACACAACAATCCAGTCAGACAATCTAAAATGACGAGCAAACAAATCCACACCCCTACACAACCTTGATTACACCATTTCAGCTGTAACAACAATTTAGTTAGTTATCTACTATGTGTAACAACCTTGGTGTGCCATTCTATTAACCCAATTATTTAATCCAAGACAACAACAAAAATCACATACTCCATTTTACTTTCCCTTTATTGTATGTCAGTTTTAGACATTTTAATGCCAATGAACATTTCAGTTCAAACTCCATAGTTGATTGAAGTTATGCTTTTTTCTAGTATTCCAACAACCATAAGCAAGTTATGAATTAATTAAAGTCTAGTCATGGTCTAACTCCTCTAGATAATCTAGTATAGAATAGAACTGGGGAGACAATAGGTTCAAATCCCCATTCAGTCATGAAGCTCACTGAGGATGACCTTTGGCCAGTAGAGTATCTCCGCCCAATCTATTTCAGAGTTGTGAGAATAAAAAGGTTGCTGGACCACAGATAGATCCAAGTGAGCAACATGTTCCAATGAAGACTGGGAGTGGACTCCACCCCTTGCAGAAAACTTCAGCACCTTAAGAGGGTGAACCCTCTGACCTGAAGGGGGACACTCCTCTGATTCACAGCCTCCCTCCTGGTGCACTCCTTACACTGCTGGATTGACGGTGTACACTGTGAATGAAGCTTTTGGTTCTTCAGGCTCAGGGAAGGTTCCTCTCGAGTCTGGGGTCTGGCCCTATAGGTCTTAGTGGTCCAGAAGGTTCCTCTGGGGGCTTCTGTCCAACAGCATCGTGTTCACCTTCTACGCCAGGCATAGGCAAACTCAGCCCTCCAGATGTTTTGGGACTACAACTCCCATCATCCCTGACCACTGGTCCTGTTAGTTAGGGATGATGGGAGTTGTAGGCCCAAAACATCTGGTGAGCAGAGTTTGCCTATGCCTGTTCTACGCATTCTCCAAAATTCACCCTCACTATGGCTTTGCCTGATTTTAATGGGAGGAGCCACTCACTGCAAAATTGGTAAAATACTGACCAGTTAAATATGCCTAATTGTCTCACATAAATTTAAGATGTAGATTTCTATACGGTTTTTTTTGTGTGTGACTGCAAACAACACAGATGTATTACATATTACACATGCAAGAACACATGTGCCTACCTGGTTAGGAAGGTTTTCCTTGAAAGTTCTGAGAGCAATATCAAGAGCAAGTTTCAGCCATATTTTATATTCTAGGGAGGGGGGTTCCAAAAACTTATCAAAAGCTTCTAGCAAATCATCTATAGAGATAAAACATGTCTGAAAAAATAAAACAAGAAAATGAGAAATGATAACCTTTAATCAAAGCAACGGTGTTGGCATATTTCCAAACATTTTGAGTGCTACATTCTAAGAAAGAATTAGAGTGAAGATAAATTCTGCATAATTAAAATTCTTGGTTCAGTTTATTTAAATTATATATTCCTAAGGGGAAAGAGACATTTCTGTATTTAAATTCAATTTCTTAAGAATTATCGCACAGTGAGAAGTGAATGCTGGTTATGTTCTCATGCTGTAAGACAAAATTTGTAAGAATTCCCAAATTCAAAACTGGATTAAAATGTAAAAAAATAGGTTTCACTAATACACAGAATTTCACTTCTGCTCTAGTTTAAATCTATTGCCAATTATTAAGCAAAATGAATTTCATGTAACGTATTGGAAAGCAGAATTCTCCAACCTGCACAGCAGTTTCACATGTAACTCCATACTCCATTTCTTGCTTCGTCAGGCAGTTGAGTTCTCCTATTATAGCCCCAGCAACCAGGTAGTCTGTATAGGAAGTGACTGGAAGACGTGCACGGATTTCTTTAAAAGCTTCTTTGCTAACTCCATAACGAGGAATGGAACCAGAAAGCTAGTAAACAATTTTTAAAGGAAGGAAAACAATATTTAATCTCAGATAGAAAAAAAGTAAGATCTGCTGTAGATCTTTGGCAGCTTTCAACTGAATAATTGCACAGGCAAAACTACTTCTGCATACCCAATGGGATTTCCCTGCTCTCACCCCTTGCTGTACGCAGATCTGCTCCAGAGGGATTTTGGAATTGGAGCTAGACACTAGAGCAGAGTTGAGGGGTGAAGGGGATGGAGAGGAGGATGTTACATCACACAAGGAGAAATCCTTACACTGATGGGAAGATTGCCTGAATTCCACCCCTTGTTCCAGTAATAACTTTCAAAATCTATACTTGCTACATTTTCAGAAAAGTACAATACTAAGACTGCAATTCTATACATGTTAATGCTTTTTTTTAATATATTTATTGCAATTTTCAAAAAATACATGTTAATGCTGAGGGAAGTCATACTGTGTTCAAAAGGAACTCATTGAAGTTTACTTAAAAATAATAAATACATCATTATTTCTCTTCTCACACAAATGCAACTACATGCAAATGCTGACCATGTCAAGATTCACATTTCTTGCACCATTTAAACAAATATGTAGATACATTCGTAACACCAGCTAGCCATCTCTGAAACATGTTCTGCTTGCTATCAAATGGTGGCTTTCATACTTTTGGCTAAATTCTTTAGCTCCTTCTTATGATCGGAGATCTTGTGCTTAACAGAAGGGACATGACCCTCCTGCTCCAATTCCAGAATTAGGTTATGCTAGGGCCATAAGACCATCATTGTGGTGTATCTCTGGACTGCAGAAAGTAGGAAGATTTGAGCTGAGTCAACCGTTCCTCACACTGCAGGTCTTCCTCAGCAGCAGTGATATCTGTACCTCCATAGAGAGTAGGGGTCCTGCCAAAGACCTTAAAAATAGGTAAAGTGTTGGACTTCAACATGTTGGACTTCAACATGGCTGCCCACTATGAATCAGAGGGGGAGGTGTGACCATTTGGGAGACTTCTGGGTTGGCTGACTGAAAATGTTTGTATTTCCCCTAGTTTCCAGTTCTATTTTTAAAATACGTTGATTTTCTGTATATACATGTGCACAATGCACCGAAGTCGTCCAAGCTCTTTGTGCACTGGCCTCCCACACAAAATTTGAAATGGACACTGTGAACAGATATGGGCATACCTAATTTCCTGACTTTTCTACTGTTTTCCAACCTCTACACCCCAAATTCTGTTCTTTAACGTCAGGCTTTGTATCCACGTCCAGAAGGATCTTCCTCAGTGAAGTAATTCAGCTCTGCACTTAGGAGATGTTCTGGCTAGGGTGTCTGTCTTTCTTTTTTACTTAGGTGTCTGAGAGATGGAGTTGCACCCTTTAATCAAATTGGTTTTTTTAAAAAATCTTAATAGAGAAAGCAAAACTGGTGCATGAGATTTGGCAAGATTGAGCACTCAATTATTTTTTTAAAATGTTAAAGACCATGCAAACTTTAAACGTAGCTAGCATGAAACAAACTGGATCTATATGTCTGAGATCTAGCAGAGTAAATTTTCTTTTAAGGGGCTAACACGTCTCCAATTTTCATTTACTCTACTGCCCTGCAAAGGCATGTCTCTCTCTTGTGCAAAACTACTGCTAGCAGATTGGAGTGCTCTTTACTGTTTCCAAGCACTACAACCTGTTAAGCAATGATGTACAGTGGTACCTCAGGTTAAGAACTTAATTTGTTCCAGAGGTCCGTTCTGAAACTGTTCTTAACCTGAAGCACCACTTTAGCTAATGGGGCCTCCCACTGCTGCCACGCCGCCACTGCGCAATTTCTGTTCTCATTCTGAAGCAAAGTTCTTAACCCAAGGTACTATTTCTACAGAATTCATCATGCGAAAGGCTGGGCTGGATGAATCCCGCCACTGCGCAATTTCTGTTCTCATTCTGAAGCAAATTCTTAACCCAAGGTACTATTTCTACAAAATTCATCATGTGAAAGGCTGGGCTGGATGAATCCCAAGCCGGAATTAAGAACGCCGGAAGAAATATCAACAACCTCAGATATGCAGATGACACAACCTTGATGGCAGAAAGTGAGGAGGAATTAAAGAACCTTTTAATGAGGGTGAAAGAAGCGAGCGCAAAATATGGTCTGAAACTCAACATCAAAAAAACGAAGATCATGGCCACTGGGCCCATCACCTCCTGGCAAATAGAAGGGGAAGGAATGGAGGCAGTGAGAGATTTTACTTTCTTGGGCTCCATGATCACTGCAGATGGTGACAGCAGTCACGAAATTAAAAGATGCCTGCTCCTTGGGAGAAAGGCGATGGCAAAGCTAGACAGCATCTTAAAAAGCAGAGACATTACCTTGCCAACAAAGGTCCGTATAGTTAAAGCCATGGTTTTGCCAGTGGTGATGTATGGAAGTGAGAGCTGGACCATAAAGAGGGCTGATCGCCGAAGAATTGATGCTTTTGAATTATGGTGCTGGAGGAGACTCTTGAGAGTCCCATGGACTGCAAGAAGATCAAACCTCTCCATTCTTAAGGAAATCAGCCCTGAGTGCTCACTGGAAGAACAGATCGTGAAGCTGAGGCTCCAATACTTTGGCCACCTCATGAGAAGACTCCCTGGAAAAGACCCTGATGTTGGGAAAGATGGAGGGCACAAGAAGAAGGGGACGACAGAGGACGAGATGGTTGGACAGTGTTCTCAAAGCTACAAACATGAGTTTGACCAAACTGCAAGAGGCAGTGGAAGACAGGAGTGCCTGGCATGCTCTGGTCCATGGGGTCATGAAGGGTCGGACACGACTAAACGACTAAATAACAACACTACTATTTCTGGTTTAGCGGAGTCTGTAACCTGAAGTGTCTGTAACCCGAGGTACCACTGTATAAAAAAGAGAATACCTCCTTCAGCACCACAGCTGATGGCACTTTTACCACTACTACTGACAATTTCCCTATGGGGTCTGGCAGGCTTGGGATAAGCATATAGTTCACATATAGCTGAATTTCTTAACTCTTGTCTCACTGATCTTATTTTATAAAGTTACTACCTATTTGGAATTCCTGAGCATTTAGCAGGCTATAGGTCTAAATAAAAGTACTATCCATTTCAGTATCCAGTAATTTGTGTTTTAAATTATGAACCAATTTTATGATGCAACACAAGATCTGAAGAATGTATTTCATGTAATACAGGAATGAACATCATTTTCAGAGACCATACAAATGATTTAAAACAGATGTGAAATTCTCTCTATGCAGACAATTATAGGCACTGGTGATGACATTAGATACATATGACTAATCACGCTTAATGCTTGCTGTTGCCAATTTGCCTTATTAGCACAAGCAATTTGGGCACAGGATGACATTACTTTAATTAATGTAAGCAGCTTGTTCATTTATTGAGTAGGGTACATTTGTAGAAAGGTTACTTTATCTGCAAATTAATCATAACCTTCTTTATTATTATAAATTCAGAAAAGCTGAGGAGGAAAAAGACTTCTCTAGGCAAAGCAAAAAATTAGGTGATGAAAGTCTAAAAGTAATTTACTGTTATTTTACTATTTTTTTCCTGCTGAGGTGAACTAAGGTATTTTGTCCTTTTTATCTGAAAGCTGTATATGAGGGGGAGACAAAATTGGTATCATTACTTAAGCCAAGACATTATGACAATTAGGAGGAGAGGAAAGCAAAAAAGAAAAGCCTGTGAAGATTTAATATAAGTTGTGTGCGCGCACATGTTCCACTTTTTCATGCAATAAACATATGTCGATCACTGTGGTATAGTTAAATTAGCATATAAAGACGAGGTAACAATTCTGATCATTGTTTAGCCACAATAAAAGATACTTTGAAATATAACAGGATGTTAAGCTCCATATTGACTCGTCTGCTGTTTATATGCCAAAATAGTTTTTTATATTTACTGAGATCCAACATGGTGCAAGTGGACAGTCACTCATGCAAGGGACCCACTCGCTTCTCTCTTTCCCCGTGTGCTCCCAAAATCTGCTTCAGAGAACTGTGGGACACTCTGGTACAGATTTCCGGGATGACCAGGAGTGGGGAGCGGAAGCGGAGAAACTGGAAGTGCCATTGTACAAGCAGGCAGACATCACTGGTTGTTTCCAAAAATACATGAGGTTTGGGAATGGAAACACAGATTTTAATGCAGCTTCAGTATTCTGGGGATTTAAACAGTTTTTAAAAAATCCTATTCAAAGCTATTTCTCTTCCTATATGACTGATTATTTTTTTTAACAGGAGCAACAGGAAGGGACAGCTGAGAAGGCCACTAGGTAAAAGGTTGAATTACAACATGAAGTATCTGTTCAAGCTCAGAAGAGGCCAGAGGAATCTGTGAAGCTTGTAAGGGCTGGGACAGGGAGCAATGTAAGACATACCATGAGAATTGGGGCAAAAACTGGAGAAAGAGGGATGATCAGGCAAAAATGGTATTGGGCTCATCTCTGTCTAAATTCATACAACTAGAAATAAGGATGCATTCCTATGGCTGCTCAGAGCTCATTGCAAAGAATCAGAACAACTGAAAAGACCTTGTTCATTGTGTCCAGCCGCCGAACTTCAATTAGCAGAGGGACACAGAGCAGGATCTGATGTTCAATGAAGTGCATGAGAAGGCACATAATGTATGGGGGGAAATGGTTTCCTCAAAGAAACCAAAACGTAAATGAATTTTAAATAATTCAGGTAGGTGATAAGAGCATGGATCACTGTAGCCAGTTAATGCGTTCATCTACATCGGAGTTTAGATTTGAAGCTGTTTGTGGTTTTATTTTATTTTTTATTTTTTTGCAATGGCCACAAGCCAAACTTCTCATCCAAGTATCAGCCCACATTTCCCCCCTGCTAAATTTGGATTTTCCCAATCTGCAGATAATCTGGTATGGGGATAAAATCCAAAATAAAATTGCACATTATTCAACTGTGGATGCATTGAACCACATTTTATGGATGGGCTTTTTTTAGATCTGTGGTGGTGACATTTTGCTTAGTGCCTTCTGTTGCCACATCCACTACTTTCGTTTTATTTCCATCACTCCAAAGGAAATGATGGAGCCTGCCTTTTCCCACCAGTTTGTGGTCTTTTTATTTTATAAACAGCTCATTTGCAGAGAAACATTTTTGCACAGCAGCTGCATTTAAATTAAAATAAAATTTGTCCTTGCCAGTATAGGAGTTGGAAAAGGGAAAGGAGAGGAAAGAAGAAGAGGCCTTTCATGTAAGCGACTACAAATTGCCATGCCAAGAAAGGATGCAACATTCGTGACTGTCTAGTTTAGAGAAATGGAGAGTAAGAGGTGACATGATAGAGGTTTATAAAATTATGCATGGCATGGATAAAGTGGAAATATATATTTTTTTAAATTGTCCAGTAGCACCTTAGAGACTAAGTTTGTTCATGGTATGAGTTTACGTGTGCATGCACACGAAAGCTCATACCAAGAACAAACTTAGTTGGTCTCTAAGGTGCTACTGGACAATTTTTTAATTTTTTATGTATATATTTCTACTGCGTCAGACCAACACGGCTACCTACCTGAATCTAGGACCATGGATAAAGTGAATAGAGAAAAGTTTTTCTCCCTCTTTCCTAACATGAGAACTTGTGGATATACAATGAAGCTGAATGTTGGAAAACTCGGGACACATAAAAGGAAGTACTTCTTCATGCAGTACATAGCTAAACTAAACTCACTCCCTTAGGCGGCAAAGATAACCACCCAACTGGTTGGCTTTAAAAAAGAATGAGACAAATTCATGGAGGACAGGGCTACTGATGGCTACTAGTCACGGTGAGCCATGGTGGCTATGCTCTGCCTTCACAGCTGGAGGCAGCAATGTTTCTGTACACCAGTTGCTGGAAACTGCAGGAGAGGAGAGTGCTCTTGTGCTCAAATCCTGCTTGCTGGCTTCCCACAGGCAATTGTTTGACCACTGTGAGAACAGGATGCTGTACTAGATGTGCTGTCAACCTGATTCAGCAGGCTCTTCTTATGTTCTTATGCGTCTGAGAAAAGAAAGGGAGAAACCCTTTTCTGATTTGTGACTGTGATAGTCCAAAAGGACTCCTAAGAATTGGGACTTTTTACACATAGCCAACAAGAGAAATAATGTCTGAGGAGTTTCACAGCCTCAAATAAATGTACAGGAGCATTTGCCAGGCAATTCCTCCCTTTCCCTGTTGGTGACAGCAAGGATATAAAGCTTTATATTTGGGCAATAGATGAAAGGAAAATCTTACTCATATGAACGTAGCAACTTGAATATTTCAACCTGTGTGGTATTTCCCTCATGAGGAAAAACTGGATGTGGACAATTGATTTCCCCACATAATCCATTTACAGGTTTATAGGTTGGTGGTGAAAGTGACAAAAAGGTGCTATTTATGTTACAGCTGCAAAAGCAGATAAAAAAATAACAGTCGTGACCATATATATCTCTATAAAAAGTTAAAGTCAAGAAAAGTGTGCTAAAGACTTGCAGTAAAAAGTTATAAATTATATTCAGTATAATTTTCTCCACCATTGTGATGTCCCTATTTTCTTGCCAGTTATTTATCTTGCTCAGGTATTTTGTCTATAACTATCATTTACCTTTATCATTCCTGATACAATTAAATGGATTCCTTGTGGTAATTCACCTTCCTCACATATCATATCTCCATAATCATAATAAAGAATTGTTGCTTTTCTCTGAAAATAGCAAATAAATGAACATGGTATAGAAAGTATTACAGAGCATAAGACACACAGTACATTATTAAGTATGCCAACAAAATGAGGGGATATAAATATTTTAAGATTTCTTAAGATATTTCTGAAAACTTACTTTGGGAGGACAGCAATGGAGTACTATTTACAGCAACATTTTATAATAAGTAGACTGCAGTGTAAGATACTTTATAGATATGTGGCAGAAAGATAATGGGCAGATAATATCTGAAGAATCAGCAAATATACATTCAATTTATTTAAAAAGTTTTAAATAAACAAATGGAATACTGATTTGATATCTATTATATCTTAGTATAAAAGGTTTAAAAGTATTTTGACTATGTAACATAAAGGTGAGATATGTAAAAGAGACAGTTTAAATGTGCATGGTAGTTTTATGGTGTGTCTCGAAATGCATAACTTGTAAATGTCATTAATAGTAGTCATTCATTGTGTTTTCCAATCTATAGGAAACTGATCAAAAGTTTGCAAATCTACAACAAAGATGTTTTGAGAAATGGAAACATAACACTTGAGAGAGACAACAGTATCTGGTTTGAGGCAGTGAAAAATTAACCAACATTTGGGTTCAGAAAGTTAGACATCTTGAAATCCTATTCATCATTATTCATTAAAATGTCAAATAACAAATAGATAATTGAAATACAAAGCCTACAAAATGTTCACATTGATTAAAGGTTAAACAGAAATGCTGACATATTTATATAAGTGAAAAACTCAGGAACAAATTACACAGTATACACAAATATGCATAAAAAATTATAAGCATTTTAAAACAAAACAAAAAACATCACCAGAAGGTTGTCATTTTGATAAGATGAGACATTGGAGAAGGGTGTCATGTAACCCATTCAAAAATCACCCCTCAAAAACAGCTCCCCTTATCCCAGGGCAGGGTTCCAAACACATAGTCAAACACAGGGAGTAAATAAGAAAATCACACATTCATGAGAGATGGGTGGGGACAGGAGCTCCAAGCACAATGGTCAGGGTAGGAGATTCCAATGGGAAAAATAGAAAAAGTGGTCATCTCACATGAAGATACTCTATCTTTGTAAGGCCAAGGTATCACAGGAAGTGAGAATGAAGAAAAACTGATATTCTTTTTTGTTAAAGCAGCAACCGTTTTCAGAAGATGGGAGGTGAGGTTGTAGAAAGCAATGAATAGGGATGGGTTTTGGAAATAAATGTTGGTTGACACACATAATGATGCATTACATTCCTTTGAATCTGAATGTATAAGCTCTCTCTGTGTACAATCTGACTGCACCGGACAAATGAAAAATATTACACATCAAAATCAAGGAGTAGTAATTGTGCAATAAGAGTAATAAGAGTGGGCTGACGAGCCTTGGATTCTGAGATCACAGATCATATTCAGATGACAAATTCAATGCATGGATGAAAGGCTGGCTGGCCAGTCGGCCAGGTAGCTCCTGATGAGTGGAGCAGGATCTGAAATCTCCCATGGAATGAAGGATCTACATTCTTGGGGCCTTGTATAAATAAGACATAGACTATTTTTAAGCATAGAAATATGTTTTACGACAATGCTTACCTGAATGTATTCTACCTGTTTTTTGTCATTCTGTAGCCAAATTACATTACGCAGAAGTTCTTGTGCAGTAGGAGGTGCAATTGTAGATGGAAGTGTTGCAAGCTGTTGTTTTTTAATTAGAATCATCTAAAGAAGAAAAGTAATCTTACAATCTACAGAAACTAGTCCAGTAGGTAGAGATACTATGGGAAATGATTGCAGCGAAAATAAAACGTCATGTGTTGCTAAGTAAGCAAAGGGTTAAGATACATGGAGTTCCCCCCTGTAAATTCCTAGAGAGGGCATTCTGTGAGGTCACATCCTTTGCTTGCCCTAGCAAGAAAAGTAACAATGGGGAAATAATCCTTACTACCTCCTCCATGCTCAGAGCTCAGTCTTTTTACTTTGTCATGTAGCTGATGGGAGAGGATGCTAGTCCTGAGCCCTGACTCCATTTTGATCTCAACTGTGTATTTTGTAATGTAGAAGTATACTCTGCCTGACTTGTTTTTCACTGCTACTTTCTGCTTTCTCATAATATACGTGTAAGTTGTATACACATGCATACACAGTCAGTCCTGTGCCAATTGCAACGGAGTCAACTTACAGCAACTGCACTGTGGAAAGGAACTTTTGTTGCAGCTCCTGCACCAGTGGGCTGTTTTAGCAGTGCTCGAGGAGGGTTTTCCTAGCTGCTTTGGAGACTCTAGTCAAAAAGTAGGACATTAATCTACTAATGAAAGATACGGTGATACAGGTAATAGTTAGGCACAGATATATACATAGGTGTGGATTTTTAAAATTACCTTATGTAGTTCAGCACCTTCAGTTTTGTCAACAATTCCTCCCGATATCATAAACTTTAGAGTTTCAGAAGCTGTGTTTAGCACTGTTTGGACTGCTTGTTTGGTTTTCACACCTGTGACAATCTCTGGATAATCACGCTGCATTAACCCTAAAACAAATTAAAATATTAGTTACCTAAACAATTTTCTTTCAGTTGAGTTGGGATCAAACATTTCTTGCCTGAAAATACTGTATGATCAATCCCCTTTGCTGTTTACTTATGCTGTAAGTAACCCCATTTCCAAAAAAACCTGCCTGTTTCCTGAATTCAAGAGGAGCAGGAGCAGTCTTAATAATAAATACAGTATCTTAGGACTTTAAATTTTCCTCAGAATTTTATAAAAGTTTTGGAAATTGGAATTAAATAAGTATAAATAAGTATAACTTATTTCTCAAGAACTATCCAGAACAATTTGTATGTACAGTGGTACCTCGGGCTAAGAACTTAATTCGTTCTGGAGGTCTGTCCTTAACCTGAAACTGTTCTTAACCTGAAACACCACTTTAGCTAATGGGGCCTCCTGTTGCCGCTGCGCCGCCGGAGCACGATTTCTGTTTTCATCCTGAAGCAAAGCTCTTAACCCGAGGTACTATTTCTGGGTTAGCAGAGTCTGTAACCTGAAGCGTCTGTAACCCGAGGCACCACTGTATACCTCATTAAATTCCTACCTAACTCTTTCATAGCCTCTTGTTTGTTCATTTCCAATATTCTATGTATTTCCTGTAAAAAGGGAGAAAATACACCTTATGTTAAGCAGAACTCGAGTTTCCTTGAAAGGTAATTACATATCTATAGCCACTAATGAATAATTATACCAATTTTTAATAGTACATATGTATTTCTGTACTTATTTTTAAAGTATGATTTTATTCTTGCCCACAACCTAAATGCTTAAAGCACTTAAAATAAAGACAACTATAAAGCAGATTCCAGCTAGAATACAAATCATGGTTTACAATACTTACCAGGCAATGCTGGTTCATTTCAGTGAGATATGGGGAGGGGAGAAATCTGTGGCATGATTCCCATTTCCTAACAACTAAGTGTTATATCTGAACTGAGTTCCATTGGAGGGAGCCATTTTTTCTTTGACTTTGGAAAAGGGCATTTAAATGGAAAATATTCATTTCTTTAGTTTTGAGCAGCTCCACATTATTTGGGGCTGTCCTCTCTACTACTTCCGAGGGCATCATCCTATGGTACTTAAAATTAATGTGGTTGCTTGACGGAAACTAAGCTGTTTCGTTAAGGTTCAGTTCTCTTATCTTGATCTTGTTACATTCATTTATTTATTTTTAGATTCTTCTAGCCTGAACTACTTCCGTGTGCTCTGAGCTTTTTACAAATACAAAATAGTATGTAATCCCCTTGTGAAGAGTTCTTCTCAAAATATATTATTGACTCTTTAAAGCAGGAAATGGGAACCTGTGGCTCTTCAGATATTGTTGCACTCCACCACCCCAGTCAGTATGGCCAATGGGTAGGTATGATGGAAGCTGTAGTCCATCTGGTTCCACAGGTTCCTCATCTCTGCTTTAAGGAATGATATCACAAGTGATGTAATTTTCTGCTTAAAATGTGAAGTTATGTACTCACTTGATAAACTCTCTCATGGCCAGCAATCTGTCCAATTAAACAATTTGTATCTTCTTCACCTTGAACATATCCTTTAGCGATATCATACCGGAAAGTGAGCTGTCTGTTTATTTGCTTGTCCAATAAATAAATCGTTCTAGGTATCACAAGCTGAAATACATAATGTATTAAAATAGACATATATCATGTATTGCACAGTTAATGGTCATACCACACCATTACAGCTCCTTTAACATTACCCAGCCAGGACCATAGGACCGTATCTTCCACAAATTCAATAAGCTGCTTTTAAACAATGTCACAAACGCTCAGCTACAACTCATGACAAGTGCCTGATGCATTCTAGCAAAGCAGCATTGTTCTGGGAATTATTATTATTATATTTATTTATACCCTGCCTTTTTTCCTGACATGGACTCAAGGCAGCTTAGGAATTGAGTGAAGTCATTCATAGGAATTGAGGAAAAGCCCCTCCCAACGATGTAATTTTTTCTACAAGTCCTGTCCGTCAACAGAAGGTTCTTCCCCCCCCCCCAAAAAAAATACCCAATTCCTGAACCACAGAAGAAAATATAGTTTTCTACTAACAAAGCATAACACATTACTGAAAGAATTATCAAATTTTTTTACCTTAAAGAGCCGCAGAATTCTTAAAACACGAATAAACCGAAATATCCTGATAGTATTAATCATATGATACGTTGTACTGAGTGTTTTAAAGAGGTTAATAATCATGACATCTACAACTCCCACTACTATGATTATAAGATCAAACTGGTTCCAGTGGTAAAAGATGTAGGTCCTCCCCATTGCAAAAGCCTGTTTAAAACAAATATTTAATTGACATCAAACATTGTGTGTATTAAGCATTTTACTCCTCAATTCACAGGGCTCCCAAAGCACCTTACATAATAAAAACAATTACTAGTAGTAAGAAGAGGAGCCTCAAAACGTTCTGTATTGGGGACTGGTGTTTTTAATTGGTTCAAAAAAGACATGGAATAAGTCATGATGTGGACAAATTTGCAATACGCTAAATTATTCAGCATAATGAAACCCCCAGAGAACTTACAAGGGCTTCAAAAAAATCTCTCCAAACCAGGTGAATAGAAACCAGTACCAGTACCAGTTACTGGTGGGAAGCAACAATGGGAGAGCCTAGTATCTTCAGGCCCTGCACAAGTTCACAAGGTTGGCCACTGTGGGAAACAGGATGGTAGACTTCTGGTCTCACCTAGCACTGATGTGCTCTCCACATTAATGTACGGTATTCACTGCCACAACATTTTGAGATGGCCACAACCTTAGACCACCTTAAAAGGGGTCATGGAGAATAGGTCTACGATTAACCTTTATGTACTTCTCTAAGTTGCTGTAGAGGCAACAGCAGAGGAAAGTTATTCCTAAGTTTTCAAACATAAAGCATAGACACAACACAATTCTATAAACCTAACCAAATAGAATTAATGGGGAGGGCGTGAGCTCCACCGACTGCAATAATGTTCACAGGCAGCTTTGCACACAACTCGAGTGTATGGGAAAAGGGACTGTCAATATGGAGGTCTCCTCATACACAGACATCTCCGTGATCTTGCAGGAGGTGATCAAGAGAGGAGCGGGATCAACTCTCAGTCAACACAGCTATAGTTGTTTCTTTTAAGCCACAGCAAGAATCAGAACATTAACTGAAGAAAAAGAAGGAGCAGGGTGTGATATTTCCAAGAAACAAGAGTTTCAATTTCACACTGTTGGTCAAGTAAATTCAAATTCCATATTGTAAAAATGTAAGTCAATAATGATTATATGTCCACTGGAAGGACAGATCGTGAAGCTGAGGCTCCAATACTTTGGCCACCTCATGAGAAGAGAAGACTCCCTGGAAAAGACCCTGATGTTGGGAAAGATGGAGGGCACAAGGAGAAGGGGACAACAGAGGACGAGATGGTTGGATAGTGTTGTCGAAGCTACAAGCATGAGTCTGACCAAACTGTGGGAGGCAGTGGAAGACAGAAGTGCCTGGCGTGCTCTGGTCCATGGGGTCACGAAGAGCCGGACACGACTAAACGACTAAACAACAACAACAAAGTCAATAATTAAAAATACAGTTAATACAAATATTGCAATACTTTGAATATCCAGTACCTTAAATAATGCTTCCAATATATACAAAGCCAGATAATAGTAGTTGCACACTTTTAGTTCTAGAATAAATGTTGAAGAATACTTTGGTATAAAGTGAAGACCGATAGGAACACAGTTCAAAAATGTCATCATGGTACTTATATATTCAAATTCATCCATGAATACCATATGGTGGCACATTCTTAAAAACTTGTTTCTGGGGAGGGAGGAGAATAAAATTTTGAGCTTTGATTAGTTACCAAATCATTTAGAAAATTCTGACCACTACATTATATTTACTTGTTCATACCATACATGGGTAATTAGACTATTTAAAAATGTATGATAAGACCTATAGACAGGCAGGAATCTAGCAACAACTAGAGGTGCTAAGGAGTCTTGTGAAGCTAAATGAGAAGAACGAAAAAGTGTGCAAAAGAGTCCTGCTCCTCTTCCTTTCCTAAAACTGGGCACCCCTCCCCATTGGAAATGAGGGGTTTCCCAACAGAACTATACATAATTGTAAGGGCTGTTTGAGATACTCACTCACTTCTCAAACAAGGGGGTATCCAGAGGTATCAGAGGAAGAACAGTACAACAACACACTTGTATTCTTTTCTTTCTTGCCAACACTGACCTTGCTCCAAAGAAACGTGATGCTGGCAAAGCCAAAAGTAGAATTCTGCATCCAATCTTCTACCCATCACTGTCATCAATGTCTCCTCAGCCTCAGCCCCCTTTCCCTGACTAAAGAGTAGGGAGTCAGTGGAGAATGCTGACAGCTCCTATGCTCAGAACTGGGCCAGAACACTGGCTGGAAAGAAGACTCAATTGAGCTCTATACTGATCTCCACCTGCACACCCAGGGATATGAACCACTGTCAAGAGAAATCTAGACTCAGGGCTCCCAGCACTCAGGCACGCCGCCCCCACCTCCCGAGCCTAACCTCCTGTGCCACTACGGCTGCATTCCTGCAACCTGAACTGTGCATCCAAAGGTATCTATCAGGGTTACAATATAAGCACCACCATCAGACTTTAGCACGCCCTTGCCTTATAAAATCCAAGCTTCAGAGCTTGCTCTTCACTTTGAATAATGTGCCTCTCCTCCCTTCCCTACACAGCTGGCTTTCGCACTGATTATTTGCAAGCCTTAGCTCTCTGATCTTACTTGCTGATTTTGGAACTTGCTATTACTTGCTTTTGGTCCTTCAGAACTCTGCTTGTCATTTTGGGACTTGATTAACTGCCTGGAACTGAACTTCTCACCTCTAGACCAACAGTCAGCTCTCCACAGAACTGGAAACTTGATTCCTTGTGGCCAAACCCCAGCAAACCTCAACATCTATGCTCAATATTTTGATTACTAATCTTAGCAAATGAGTATGTATGTCTGTATAATTTTACTGTGTAAGCACACTACCTTTTCTATCAACCATATTTTAGCAAACATTAATAAACACTAACTTTGGTGCCTTAAATGTTTCCTCTTTCACGCTGTAAACCCAATCAGATAGCAATTTCTTCAACTTTACCAGCACTCCTTTGCTTTCCCAATAGGTCTTTACTTCATGAATATTCATAAACCTAAAATATTTAAGACAAGGTAATTGAGAAGAGAAGCTAATAGTAAGAAAATAGTAAAATCCTAAAGATATCTCAACTTACATTATCATAGAGTGAATTTGAGAATACAGATATCAAGACAGCTGCTTCATTAAAAAAAATAAAAATTAACAATGCAATCCTGAATGTTTCCTTAGAAGCCTGCTCTTCAGGAAAAAATGATCAAGGTTGCTTACAAAACTTCACTTTTAAATAACAGAAAGATACAAAATCAGTGGAGAAGGAAAATAATGACCATACGAAGGTAAGGTCAGTTCAGCATCCCGTTTTCACAAGGTTCAGCCAGTTGCCTATGGGATCCCTGAAAGAGGGACCTAATCCAATTTCACACCAAAAAGGGAAATCAATCAATTCTGCCCAATATACACTCTTTTGCAAAGCAATATGCTGTAAGACATTGCCTTTTTATGTTATTTCCTCCCTCCAGATATGCATTTTTATGCAAATTTAACCACAGCATTATGTATTTTTGCACACATTACTTGACCAAAGTATACTGCATATTTGGAGAAGTGTCAATTTTGAAGGACGGTGGTGTTTCAGAAAGTTCAGGTCAGAAATTATAACTCAATCAAATCTCTCTGTCATCCCTAGTTAGGACCAAGGAATCTCCCTCACAAGGAATGTCCCAGGCTCCCAAGAAACCATCCTGGTGAGACGGGCCCAATTCTCAGCTCTTGTCCTACCTTTCTAATCTGTTGACAAATTCTAGTGAGCTGATGATCAAATTCCCCTCTGTGTACGGGAATTTTAGGGATGTGATACAAGGGAGAGCTGGCTTCCCCCAGTTGAAGATTCCGGGGGTGGGGCTGATCAGGTATCGAGGAGATTCACCAGAGACTAAAGGAATTAGGGTTCCATTGCTCTTAGTTGATCACATAAATGCCATTAATGAATTGCTGGATGACCCAATTTTTTTGCATGCCAGCTGAAGGTATTTTGGCAAGTGGCTAAGACTGCTTTAGTTAACGAATATATGTTTTCATTCTTTTAAAGCAACTCAACTAAGGCAACTCTACTCTCCTCCATTTTTTTCAGGTGTTTGGAGCATATTTTTTTAATGCTTGTACAAATATGTCTTGCCTGACATGAAATTGCCCAGCCCCAAAGGCTGCAGACAGTACTCAGAAGGCAAAGGCAACCCAGGGCTCAAAACATGCAGTCACAGCCAAAGTGAACAATCAATCTGTGCAGGCTCAGCAAGCCAGAGTGCAAAGTGGGCTAAGTGCTGCAAAGTGGGCAGTCATAACCACAGCCCTGTCATTGGTTCAACGTGTGGCAATTACCACAGGACTCTGTCTCAGTTGCTCTAATAGAAATGCCAACCGGACCTCCATCTTGTCAGGGTTGAGCTTCAGTTTACAAGTCATCATCCAGTTCTTTATTGAGTCCAGACACCAGATAAGCACTTCCACTGGACTCTCAGGCAATTCTCACTAAACGTTTCCCTATGTACTTAAGATTGCATTATTAGGTTATGAACTTGTGTTCTAAGGCCAGTGGTTCCCAAACTGTGTTCCATGAACCATCAGTAGTGTGTGATCTTCATTCAGGTGGTTGGTGGGATGTCTGTAACAATAACATTAAAAATCATACAGCACTTATCTTTTTCTTTCTTTAAAATACAGCACTTACTTTCCTTCAATATCAACATAGCTTTCTGCTGCACCTATTAATGTTTGGGCAGCATCTTGGTTCAGCATTCCACTGTTGTATTGCTTCTGATAACTGGCCTATATTTTGAAAAAAATAATGCATATACTGAATGAAATAACTGTTGTTTTCTTCAGCAACATGCATTATCTACCTACTGAACAACATAGCTATCTATCTGCCTCTGCATGCTAATTAAACTGTTAATTAGCTCTATTAAAAACACTGAGGTTACATGGAAGTTCTTTATGTAGTACTTCACATTTTCCCCACATGCAACCTGTGGTTTAAACAAAAAAACAACAACCCTAAGAAGTGTGCATGCACACGAAAGCTCATACCAATAACAAACTTAGTTGGTCTCTAAGGTGCTACTGGAAGGAATTTTTTTATTTTTTATTTTGTTTCGACTGTGGCAGACCAACACGGCTACCTACCTGTAACTAAACCTGTGGTTTGTTTTTTGTTTTTTTAAAGACAGCTGCCTTCCCCAGCGCTTCTAATATTGGATAGCTTTAGCATACTCAGGAATCCAAAGTTTTGTGTCTTTTTTGTAGGAAATGTATATCTTTTGTGCATTCTGCACAAAACATTATTCCCACACGCAGATTATTATTATTATTATCATCACTTGATGCATTGTCAGATACGAGTTTTCAATTTATGCATTTCTCATACTAGTCCATAACTAAAGAAGCACCTCTCCCTATTCATGTACTACTAATATTTTTGGACGATGCTAGTCTCAATTTTCTATCACTAAGGGAAGCTCACTTTATGGTGATGCGGGAATAGAGACGGCACTCTATCTGTGAACTGTCATCATTTCGGCACTAGGTTAAGACTTACTTATTTGTAGGTTATGTAAGGTGATTATTATCCTGATGTTGTTTTTAGCTGCTTTGTTTGTTAGCATATCTTGTTAATTTTATGATTTGGTTGCAGTTTATGTGTGTTTGTTCTGCACCCCTCTGGTACCAGCACTGATGAAGAGTAGACATTTTCTAAGATTTCCTAGTCATGATATCAGGTTGAAACTCACCTCATTCAGCGAGTGAGCCCAGAGACTCTGAGGAGCCAGAGTAGAGGGAAGAAATTGTCCTCAGCATGTATCCTCAGTGATCCCACTCTCACTCCACAGCACATGTGAACCTCCTGAGATGTAACACTAACCTTATGCTTTCATCTTGAAAGCAGCAACAGAGTCAGTCTCCATGGCACCATAAGAACTAATTCCCAGCTCAACTGAGGAAAAACTTATTTAATTACAAAAGCCATTTTTCAGGGTGATGGTGGAGCTAATTACTCTGAGCAGCATCCCTATTTAAGCCTCAGGGAACTCTAAACCACCGCTGAAGCAACATTTGAGTTGGCCATACATGTGTGAGCCTGAATGCCATTTGCAACTGTCCAAGGTTCTGCTTGGACCTGAACTTCTATAGGAGGAGTGGGGAACCTGTGGCCAATGGTCAGGGATGATGTTGGGAACTGAAATCCAACATGTGGAGGTCCAGAGATCCCTCCCTTCTATTAAACCACAACTTCCACAAAGGCTTGAAGTACATTCTGGCTGCAACCAATGCTTTGAACAGAACATTCCTAGATTTCTAATCCAAGAAACAGACTTCAAAAGTATTTCAATGTGGGAGGTAATCATTACCCTTCCAGAGCTTCAGCCTTTCTTGACTCTGATGGAGGATTGGGATTTATGTAATTAAATATATATTCCACTCGGGGCTTTTTTTCAGCCGGAACTCACTTCCGGCACCTCTCAGGTAGGCACCATTGGCATTATAAAAGAACAAGGGAGGCGTTCGTGGTGAGTTCCAGCACTCTTTTTTCTAGAAAAACAGCACTGATTCTACCTTTCCACCTTAAAAAGCTAAAGGAGGCATACACCATCTCATTTTTATCCTCACATCACCCCTGTGAGGTACGTTAGGATGAACAATAGTGACTGGCCCAAAGACACCCAGTTTGATCCTTTCTCCCCATCCTAGTCTGATACTAATCACTGGCAAAAGCAAAAAAAACCCAACCCAACACCTTATACTTTAAATCAGAGTGGGCAAACTGATACTATACAGCAGGTGAAAAAACTTTCAGTGATATGTAACAGTGTGTGCAATAGAGTGGGGTGAGGTGGACAGAGTGCAGGCATTAATCCTTCATATTGGAAAGGGACTGTTACAACCACGTCCCTATCTTCAAATGTGAAATGCTGATTGTATGATTTAGCAATGCAGAAAAATCCAATATCGGGCCTAAGCATTTTACAACACTGTAATAAGATACAACACTATTACATTTTGGTTTGAAAATGGTCTGCAGTACACAGTGTGATAATCTCAGGCGACAACTGATTTTTCAGGCAGCATTATGC
Organism: Podarcis muralis; assembly: GCF_964188315.1. Taxonomy (NCBI): domain Eukaryota; kingdom Metazoa; phylum Chordata; class Lepidosauria; order Squamata; family Lacertidae; genus Podarcis; species Podarcis muralis. The sequence goes on from NC_135655.1 coordinate 77,941,023, forward strand.
ACTTGACTTGTGGGACTACTTCCTCAGTAGATTTTTGTAGGATTGTGCCACTTATAAAGATCCCATGCTACATAAGAAAACAAAGAAGTGGATTGATTCTGTCAAACTCAAGAGTCCAAAGTGGACTAATCTCATCCACACCTGCTCAATCCATGTGCCTATCAGAATATGTGTCCTGCAGATTCCTTATACTGTGGTTCAAGGGCTGTAGCACTACCTCATAAAGGGGGATTTGTATAGCAAACACATAGCCACTCCCACACTTTTTCTCTGCAATTCTTAAAGTGTGATGGCACATCAAGTTCTATCACTCCCAGTGGGATTTGCAGCATTTAAAACTTTGCAAAGTGAGCAGTAGTGGTAGGAACACCTCACACTAGACAGATGAAACTGCCCTTTAAAAAAAAAAAAAAAGTGAAAAGAGTTTCCCCTGTCACTCTGAGCGGCTTCCAACAAAAGATTAAAAATACATTTTAAAAATTTGAGGGCTGCAATCCTACAGGCACTTACTCAGCAATGGGACTTACTTCCGAGTAGACATGGTTAGGATCCCCATTTCTGGGCCATGCCTTTATTGGGACCACACTGAAATGTGGGACAATCCTGCATCATCCAGACCTTTCCTCACGTGGATCTCCTCCCGCTCCCATGCCACCACCCAGCGCCGCTGGGCAAGGTGCAACTTACTGCACAGAGGTGCGGGGTGCGCACGGCTCCTCGGTGTGCAGGCGGCGGTGTGGGTGCCCAAGAACCTGCCTTGCACCAGTTTGGGCACATCAGGAAATCAGGGCAGCGTTGATGCTGGCGATTGGAGGCGTGGGCAGGAGCCCCGCAGATGCCACCCAGGCAGGCACTCGCACGCGGAGGCAGCACAGCGCCTCTATAAGAGCACCCGGAGCCATGCAGCCTGCCCTCCCTGCATGTTCACCTTGCCCGCACCGCTGGATGCGGGTGTGCCAAGCCAGGGGGCCTCCCGGAGCCGCACCACCTCATCCATCCTTGTGCTGCCTGCCTCGTCAGGGAGTCTGCCACTGTTAAACAGTGGTGGGTTCTGCAGTTGCCGGGCGCCTGGGTCAAGGAAACTGGCGGGCTAAATCCAGCCCGCAGGCCTTAGTTTGAGGAGCCCTGCTTTAACTGGTTTGATCACAAGTAAGAAATGTGGGGTAGGCAGGTACGGAGTAGTCAACACACTAAATTATTCTGATTAGGCATCCTACAGCAAAGAGTGGCTTCCAATAAAACTTTTGGGGGGAAATGCCCAACATTAGAACTAATTCTCAGATTAACAATGAACTATTTCCTAGGAATAAAGAGGTAGTTATAAAAGACAGATAAAAAGATCTCTCTACCTTAATTATGTGGACACTTAATATTGTATTTTTAATAGCTATGGACCACACTAGAGACAATGTATTTTGAATTCACAGTAAAACATATACTTTAAGATTCAAATGTTCTATAGAATTGGGACTTTTCGTTCTGAACCACCATAAAATGCTCAATTATATTGTTAAGTAATTATAATCCTGAAATTACATCAATAAAAGGCCAATAGAATTAAAAGTACGAACTATTTGTGCCGTTAAAAGACGCAATCTGGCTTCTTCCATTATGTCAGCAATTTGTTGAGAACTTCCTTCAAATGTAACATTGGCATCACATTCTGGACACCTAAGTGATTTGATCAGTTGATCAACTTCTTCTGAATCTAACTGCACAAGGGGGGATAAGAAAAACAGAATATACAATCTCAGTATCAAACCAAGGGTAATATTAAATTAATTTAAGAATTTTGGGCACAATCCAATGGACGTTGAGCACTTTTATACTCTACTGTAGACTCAACAATTTACAAAGAATGCTGCAGCATTCACACACTAAAATCCTGTCTTATCTACCCTGCTCATGGTGCTGCCTGAAGTCACTGATTCACACTACTGTGTGGCAGGGCCAGTTTGGTTTAAATCACACACAGGAGTCACAGAATACAACTCTAGGGGGCCATAGGTGCCTGGACACACCGTATTTTTCCATCTATAAGACGCCCCCTATTTTGGGGGACACAGATTTAAGACAATGGGGAGAGATGGCCCCATGTACAGTCATACCTCAAGTTAAAGTAGCCTCGGGATGAGTATTTTCGGGTTGCGCGCTGCGGCGACCCGGAAGTAACGGAGCACGTCACTTTCGGGTTTCGTCACTTGCGCATGCACAGACCATCAAAATGACGTCATGCGCATGCGCATTCGCTTCAGGATGCGAACAGGGCTCCGGAACGGATCCCGTTCGCATCCAGAGATACTACTCTATAAGAATGCCTCCTAATTTTTGACATTATTTTTTAGTCTTATACACATTTATTTTTTTAGTCTTATACACGGAATAATACAGTAATTGTGGGGGCAGAGCACCCACAAAGTCAATGAGAAAAGCCGGCAGGTGGCAGCGGCATTGCCTCCGAGAATCAGTTCAGCTCTGCCCTCCGCAACCAGCCAGCGAGGCACCCTTCACACATCTGTGTTGTGGCAACGGGCACCCACAATCCTGAGGGCGAGATTGCACCCCAGACAGGAGCTGAAAGAATGGGCCTAACTTTGGCTTGATTGCATCCCAGAATATCATGTCAGCATGGTGAGGAAACACATCAGTCTCCTCTCACATGATTCTGCCTATCCACTCTGATTGTTTGGAGACAACTTTTCCACATAATCAGAAGTGCAGCTGGTTGGGATGTGTGAGGGAATTTATGTGGTGGTGTCCAGCCTGTGAAACTCCCTGCCCCAGAAGATCTGTTGGCTCCATCCTTAATAGTGTTTATAAACCAGGTGAAAATGTTTTTATTCCAGCACCCCTATGTTAACCCCTAGTTAAGTGATTATGCTGCCCCTGACTTCTTAGATAGTTTTGTTCTGCTATCACTTGTGTACTTTTAAAAAAAAACCAAACACCTTTATTATTACAGTGGTACCTCTAGTTGCGGGCACGATCCGTTCCAGGGTGCTGTTCGCACCCCGAAAAGTCGACAACTAGAGCAGCACTTCTGCGCAAGTGCAGAGCGCGATAGAGCGCTTCTGCGCATATGTGAAGCACACAGAACGCTTCTACGCACATGCACGCGGCGAAACCCGAAGTATACACTTCTGGGTTTGCCGCGTTCACAAACTGAAAAGATGCAACATGAACCTAACACAACACAAGGTATGACTGTATTATTGCTTTCTGATCTTGCTTATCCAGACTTCTGTGTCTGACCTTCCATTACTCAAACCTGACCTATGCTTCTTAGATATTGAACGGGTGCATGCACCTTCTAGCTTAACCTTCAAACATTTGCTGAAACCTTTTCTTTGCTACCAGGCTTATGCAGATAATTGATGAAAAACATTTTCTTAATAGTTAGCTGGTGATCTACTTTCATTTTATGTAGTTTTTATTGTGTTACAATTATTATGAACCACTTTGATATTTATAGAAAATTGCAGTTTACAAATATGTTTACAAATAAATAAATGTTCAAGTGGACTTCGTTCCTAACACAAATCCCCACTAGGCTAGAGCCCTGTTTCTCAGCTGGGACCCTTACCTAGGGAAAAACAAGAGCTAAGACAAGCAATGAGAGATTCCTCAACATTTGTGGTCCTTCTTGGAAGTATTTAGTTCAGCACCTTCTATGTCTCAGTCCTTGCTGTCAGATGAATAACTTGAAATCAGGTTGCTACTTCTGCCAAATTCTTTTAACAAAGACATAGCAGGTGAATTGAATGACTAAGCATGACCTGAGGTTGGCCCAACAAGTGTCATACCCCGTCTCTTCCTTTTGAAGAACAGTGCAGGCACAAGCCTTAGCATGGCAAATGATAGGTGACTCTGTTCTGGGCAAGCAAACGGACAAGTGAGCTCAGGCTACGAGCCCACCTTGCATTTGGTTTTACACACTTTCTAAGTTATGTTTATTTAACACTAACTGAAAGATACTCACTTTATAAGGATAATCTATTTTAATTGCTTCTTCAGCCATTGTCCACTTTGCATCAGCCAAAAATCTATCAAGTTTCAGCATTGCAAATGCATTGGCTTCCATTTGTCTGATTCTCTGAACAGCGTTATGCATTGCCATACGTTTTGGAAGAGTAATATTACAAAGGCCTATAGAAACAGAAAAGTAATTCATTGGTCATAATAAGATTTACAAGACAGCAACAAAGGTCATCTAATTCCAGACTCATGAGTGCTTGATATAGCAAAGAGACAACAGCATGGCTGGGAAATAGAACCCTACTTCATCAGGGCTCCCAGTTGTGAGGAAGGCTGAAAGACTGTGCATCTGAACATGCTTAAAAGCCCCCTTCAGACCTTCCAAGAGGGCGAGGGATGGAATGGGCATGCCCAGTGAGCACAAGGAAATTAGGAGTGGGGTCAGCATGCAGAAAACTGGTCTTCCTATCCCGTTTAAATCATATAATTTTTTAAAAAATGCTTAAATAGGGATGAAGTTGAAGTATGAATAAAACACATTAATTTTTATTTTAATAAAGAAAAGAAGAAATGTTGAGAGCATTACCTAGTGTTGTAACCAGCCTTTTCACAGTGGTAGAATTAATCATCAAGGTCAACAAAGACGCAGTTCCTGAATGCAGTAATAACTGAAAAGATTTGAGTAATTAGCATCTCTATCATAACTAGTAAAAGCAGCAATATAACATTACATTTTATAGCATTTTATAATACTTTAGTCTGCTTTGGGAGTTCAGTACCGAACAATGGAAAGAAGCCGGAACTACACATTACAATATCACCAAGTATGGCAAAAACCTGATGCTCCATCTCAGCAAAGTAGCAGCAGGAAAGCCAGCTGTTGAATAGCACTGTGGACAAAATAGTGTCCTATGGCACTCCATAGTGTAAGCACCAGGGGGCAAAGTGCACTCTCCCAATGCTACTCTTTGGACCTGACCCTGCAGGAGTATTGTAATTGCAATACACTGCCACTGATACCTATCCTGCAGAGTCAGTTCAGAAGGGTATCGTGATCAGTGGTATTGAAGACTGCCAAGACATCAACCAGAAATAGCAGAGTCGCATTCCCTCGCTATAAAAGTCATCCATAAGGTCGATCAAGGCTCATTCAGTCCCAAATCCAGGCCTGAACCCAGACTGTCAAAGATTAGATCATTAGTCTCATTCAGGATTGTCTGCAGTTGTTCTGCCTGAACTGTCTCAGTCACTTTCCCAAGAAAGGAAGTACAGTGATACCTTGGTTTACAACCATAATCCGTTCTGGAGGTCCGGTTGTAAACCAAAACAGGTTGTAATCCAAGGGGCACTTTCGCCAATGGGGCCTCCCCCCCAAAATGGGCTGTAATCCAAAAAAAAAGGGACACAAACTTCCGGGTTTGACGTGCTTGTAATCCAAAACGTTTGTAATCCAAAGCAATTGCAAACCAAGGTACTGTACCACTGCATTTGCAATTGAGCAAAACTTGCTACAACCCATTCAGTCCAGCGCTGACCTTTTCAATAGCAGTCATTCTACTGCCTGCAGAATGGTCAAGCACTGACCCCACATACCACTTTTTCACTGCAAATTGCACTCTCCGACTTGGCAGAGAAGTAATGCCTAATGAATTTTAAGTACCTTTGGAATCTATTTTTTTCTTTTAAAAATGCTTATTTTTACTTATTATATTATTTTTTCTCTGTTTAAAAGTTCCAGCCATTGAATCTGATTTGGTTTCAGAGCCCAGACTTCAAGCCCACACAGAACCATGAAGCTTAATGCATGGCACTGAACCATTTCTTACCATAACCACTCTGACAGAGTTACTGAAAGAAAAAAGCAAATCATCTGTATCAGCCCTAAACATCATAGGAAAAGAGCAGAATAAAAAAGTATGATGAGACCCTACAAATGTTTAATCAGAAGTAAGCTGACTGTGTTCAATGCATCTTAATGTTCTCAACTTACAGTGAGGCAATACTACAGTTCGAACTTCCAAAATATATTTTAAGGTGCTCTTTCTGACATTCGTCAAATATGATCTACGGCAGCTGTTATCAAACTTTCTACTTTTAGGGACCACTTGAGAGGGCTGGAAAATACTGAGGCCCTTCAGTAACAAAATAGTGGTGGGTGCAAGGCAGACCAAGTCACAAAATGTCAGCGTGGGGCGAAGCAGTCACAAAATGATGACATGAGATTTCATGATCTACAGGTTATGTTTTGTGCACTTCAGAGCACCTATCCCCCTCCCTAGCAGTAAAAATACAAGTAATAGTAAATGAAATGATTCACAAGTGACATGACAGCCCAATCAGCTGCCTAAGGAGGCCTCACTATACATAGTGGTGGGCACCCTATACCCATGTGATTTAAACCACAACACTGGGGATTCCATCACAGTTTTTTCCGTATTGGGCATTGCAGGAGTGGGCAAACTTTTTACTCCCAAGAGCCAATGCAGCAATGCACTCAGGGACCACGTGTCATTGGGCATGCCTGGACACACTTGGTCTATCACATACACATATTCACTCACTCATTCTCTCTCACACACATCACCTTGGCTTCCTTGCCAGGGTGAGGCAGGGGAGGACCAACCCTGTTCTAACTAAGCAGAGATCTATTGCTGGAACACAATACCTATTTCAGTCTCCTTATTTTTCAAAAATGGTATGCTTACTGTGTGTTAATTTTATTTTATTGTTAGCTAACTGGGAGGTTTGCTGTTAGGCAAAAAAGGAAAATAAGTACTTTCCATGCTCAACTTTTTGATTGCAAGGAAGCACTTAACCTGCCTTGTAAAATATATATGTATATTAGGAAAGTCACAAAAGGCACTGTTGTGGACAGACAAAGTTGTATCAAATCTTACCAGTGATGCCAGAAGCACAATCCATAAGTGTTCATTGTACTCCCTCAACCACATTCCAGATAATAACCATTTCTACAGGCACACTAACTGTGCTAAGGGGACTTTCCTAACAAGAAAATACTGAGTTCTGAGTTCTAGAAAGTTAGATTTTGCAACAGGCCACAAACTGCAAGGGGGGAAATGGAAAGAATATTACACAATCTTTTAGCATGAGTGGGGAACCTCAGGCCCAGGGGTTGAATGTGCCCTCTTCACCCTCAAGAGCTTTTGCCAACCCCTGCAATTTCCCCAAAGACAAGAAACTCACCTACAAAATCTGTGGTTTCCCACATGCCCCTGGGTGGCCACTATGGGAACAGGATGCTGGACCAGATGAGTCATTGGCCTGATCCAGCAGGCCTTCCTTATGTTCAAATGCCTGGCTAAAATGTGTCCTTGAACTGTGAAAATGCCTTTTGCTCATCTAGATGGAGGATAGAGGTGCATGTGTGTGCAGAAACATCTGACTTCTGTGTGTCTGGCATGTAGGTAAGAGTACAAAGGGAAGAGTGATATCTATTGCTCAGCACACTTTCATCTCTGCCCCTACCTACCATAGACATGCAAACCCCAGAAGATTGTACCCTGGGCTGAAAAATGTTCCCGGCTGCTGTCTTAAGGACAGATTAGCAATTATATGCATTAGATTTTAATCTCTTTTCAATGCAAACAATTGCATATTTATTTCTTTGGATATACAGAATTATACTTTCTGTAATATGTTGTGCATACCTTTAATGTAAAAATTAATGGCATACCTACGTTCCAAATATCTATATGAGTACAGTACATAAACTGAAAATATGGCGTCAGAAATAAACACATCTTTCTATACAGATTTTCAAGCAGGCTTCTAGTACAAATTGATAATGCTTTCCGAAAATAATGATCTTACTTTACCATGGTTTTAATTTGAAACTCATTTGGAGTTTTGCTTTCTGTTTGGCTAATTCCAAGAGCCATGTTCAAAGTGAAGGTGCCCCTCATTCCGCTCCAAATCAAAACAGCTCCCCAACGCCAATTAAATCCATAGCCAAGACGACTCAAAAAAGGGCTCAACACAAAAACAACCAAACCCCTGAATAAAATAAAAATAAATGCAAAAATGCATTTAAATCTTAAAACACTATGTTAACAAACTAAGCAAACATTTAAGAAAGCATACCCTGGTTAAATAACAGATCATGAGCTTAGCCAAGGGGGGGGGGGTCAGGGTTTTTTTTCCCTGGCTAATGGTAGCATGGCTTAAACTACCAGAACTACCTGAGGAATCACTGCTTCAAATTGTATGCCATGAGGAGCTGATTCCATCTGTTTTTTCACTACACTCTTAAGAAGATGAGGGAGTCCAGCATTCTATATATACATATTTTTCTAAAAATTGCTTTGCAACTAACTGGAAGTACTCTCTCTTGTTGTCTAAAATCATCCTGAATTATTTGGGGTAGAGCACCAGTAATCTCTGATATAAGAGAACGCATTCCCATTAACCTACGGTTAACCTATAGTTGGGTCTGTACATAATTCCCAACTGTTAGACCTCTGACATCACAATGACCTGTGATTGGCAGGTGGGTTGTCCTACCGAAGTTCATCCATGAGATGGCGTAATACAAACATCCAGCCTAAGCCAAAAATATTGCCCATCCCTAAACTAAGTCAATCTGTTCAGTGGGACAACTTCCACTCATCTAACAGAACTTCCCCCTTCTCTCCCCCTGCCTCCAAATATGGTCTGGGGTGCATGGCGGGAGAAGGGGTGGGGGAGTGAAATTCCACTGTGTTAGCAGAAGCCGTTCTGCTTGCTCAATGAGTTAGGTGGGTGCACCCCTATTGTTTCCTTTCGATATAATATGAAATTTGACAACGCTAGAAACAAAAAACCTTCGGTATGTTCAGAAAGTTGCTTCATTAGTTTAAATAGTAAAAGAGATTTTCCAGCTTAAATCTGACCTATTTAACACATTCCACATTATTCTAAGCCTATTTTAAACCTATTAAAATAAAAATAACACAAATTCTGGGTGTTACATTGCAAGGTGTGTGGGGATTCATCTCTTTAACTTCACAACAGGGATAATAGGGAACCAATAATTAAGTCATAAGAGCATGGCTAAAACTGGTGTCAATTTTCAACAATCACCTTCTGGAACAAAAAGTGTTGAGCCTAACTATTAACATATACTTAGGCAGTCAGCAATATAGTGGGACAAGTGCATATCCCTCTTCTAACTTACAAAGGTATGCAAAGAGAACATCAGATGTCTGCTCCTGCTGCAGCTGGGCTGTCCCTTCCCCTAGCACAGGGCCATCTAACACTAATTCCCCTAAGAAAAGGAATCCAGGAGATAGGGAAGCACACAGACAGAAAATGAAATGCTACTGTTCCTACTTTATTTGAAATGTGTGATTTGTTTTAAATGTGCAATGTAACCATTGCATTTTATAAATGTTATGAACTGCTTTGAATACTCTAGTCAAAAAGTAAGAGACAAACCTACTAAAAACCAAAATGCATAAATAAATATGAAGTCTTCCTTTGTACTGACTGGGTAACTGTAATAATTTCAGGAAACTGCAGATTTTAAATCTTGTTTTCAGCTTGGAAATACGTCAATTTGCACAGGAGCTATGAATTACCATGGCAATAAAGTCAAAGCACAGAATTGTTTTTCACAAAGGGAATAAATTTAGTATTCAGAAATCAGGTTCCAGCCTCCACTACATCTAATTCATATAAAATTGTCTACTTCAAAATTATTTTACATTAAGAAACTCTTTTCCAATGTTTAGTTCCCAATATTTTCACTTCAACAGTATTCAGCAACACACATTACTTGTTTCATTAATGTCCTAATCATTAGGGCCCTGAAATAGTGTATAGGGGCTATCACCCTCTAACCTCCAAGCATTACTCATAAGGCTAGCTATTTGACAAATGCCACAATTTTCAAAAAGTTATTAAAACAGCCAAACTTTATATTCCTCAGGAAGCAAGGAAGCAAAGGCTCTTGGGCCACCTTAAGATAATTTTCATTCATACAATGCTTGCCCTCTAAAATCTCTGGGAGGCAGATGGGTAAGTGGTTAAGCAGGTGGCACTCAGTGCAAAGTCTTGTATATACAATATACACAAAATCTAGACAAACATGTAAGTATTACTTACTAGTGGCTGTCCTCTAGTGTGTAATGCCTAAAGGTTAGTAGCTGCCAAAGTTAGTATCTGGAGGCAACAGCAGCAATAGCAGGGAAGGTGTGCCTCTCTGTTTCTTGTTCATCTTCTCCTTCACTACTGCTTGGAATGCCACTACAGTAGCATCCTTTAAGCCAGGGCATATGAATGTCAATCACACCAGGAATGTTCAAAGCACCAGGAAAAGAGGGTGTATATTCCAACCTTCCTCCAAAGGGGCTCAAGGTGGCAAGGATGAGAATCCCTCCTTGCTGCTACAATCACAGAAGTAGAAGCAACCAGGTGGTCTGGTAGAATGAGCTCTTCACAAAGAAGATTGCAATCCAAACTGTTAAAGAAGCGTGATGATGGCCTGGTTTGGAATAAGTTTCGAATAAAAGTGTGTTTTCAAAACTATGCCAAATTCATACTGCAAACTGGGTAATAGGTTCAGAGGCACCAATATTAGAAGTTCTGGTAAGTATAAGGACCTATTTATGTTCTTCATGGCTCCCATGCAGTTACTTGTGAGAGCATGTGTGCCTTGAACTTAAGAATTTTGGAAAATAATATATAATCTACGATCCTATACATGCATAAAAAGTAAGTCCTAGTGAATTCAGTGTAGCTTACTCCCAGTTAAATGCATTTGGATTGCAGTGTGAAGAATATTAACAGTGAGCTTTGTGAATTGGCAGAAAACATCAATACAATAAGGAAAATTAAACAATTCTTACCTTGTAAGATTTAATGAAAGGTAGACTGTTATAATATAAAAAATAGCACGAGAATTAAAAAATGGAAATGCCTTCTGAGCCAACACAATTCCCGTTATAAGGAATATCATAATGTGAGCCAAAAAGGTCAACATTGACCAGAACCTGTTTAAAAAAAACATGTGTTAAACCATGCTAAGGGGGGCTGACTATTAGCAAAGCTATAATTCTTTGTGGTATATAAAGTACAAAAGCATTCTCCCCTCACCCCAACCTCAAAATCAGTTTCTTACAAAACTTTCAAAGCATTTAACACAGTGAATATTTGGTCAAGCACAATTTTTTAGATTATATTTTGGATTAGAATTCCACAAAACAAGCTGAAACTAGAGATAGGCAAAACCACACACACACACACACACACAGAGAGAGAGAGAGAGAGAGAGAGAGTGTTTCCTAGCAGGTAACATGAGATTTGTAGTTTGCTCTGCCTCTCAAACTCAGTTGAGAGCCAGAGGAAATGCAATCCAATACTCAACAGGAAATGGCCAATGAACATGGGATTTGTATTTTTTCTATCTACCATTTGAACTCAGAAGGGAAAGGAAACTACAGATTCTTTGCCTGTATATTTATTTATATTAATGAGTAGTTCGGTAGCTAAAATATAAGGTATTAGACTTGATATAAACATGTACAGGTTCCTTTTGCAATAAAATTAGTTACAATTTGATCTAAGTGTTTACCAGTTGGGGCTGTTGAGTCTGGCCATATATCACTGTGAAAGAACATAGACTTTCAGAAGGGTAAAACTACAAGTCTTAATCACAATGTAACTCACAGGCTCTTAATACAGAATACACAATGTGCATTTATAATATTATTCTATATTATTGTAGTTATAACATTTTAAAATCAAATGTTCACATTGCAAAAGACAAAAAAAGACCTTCCTAATGGTACAGTTCAAATCCAATTTTATGTCCCCCAGGGTTGCATTTCTTTCTTTATTATTTTTTTTTAATGATATTTATTAGAAGTTTAAAGATTACAGAAAAAAAGAAGAAAAGAAAAGAACCACAAAATTTAACAAAACATACATTACAATACATAAAAATAGAAAAAAATGCATAAAAACCAATACAACAATGCAGCAAAAAAAGAAAAAAAAACACACATCCAATATTCCATTTCTTTATCTTTCATTTGCTTATTTCCTCGACCTCCTCACACCTCCCTTTTTGTGTTCTAGTTTAATTATTTGTTTCAGCAAATTCTTTCCATCTTTCTCAATTTTTTTAGGTAATTTAGCTTAACAATCTAACCTATTAATTAACTCAGCAAATCCTTTCCATCTTTCACTATATTCTGTCATACAATTTACCTTAATTTATTTTAACCTTATCTTACCATAAAATACCTTAAAGCTTAAAACTTAATACTTATTTATACATAACTCCTTATATCTACTAAGGCCAAATAGCTTCATTCCAGCATTTTCCCCTAATATTCATTAATTTTACACTAATTCCCAAAATAAATTTTTAGAGACTTTCTTCCAATCTTCATCCAACATCTCTTCTTCCTGGTCTCGGGTTATGTCAGTCCTTACTGTCCATTCCATCTAGTCCATCAACCTGGTAGTCTTATGTCCGAGGCTCTTAGGTCTCTTCCATGCCCCTTCTGCAGATCTTCTTCTTCTTGTTTATACTTGCACTTTTCCTTGTCTTTTGTTGGTCTCTTTCTTAATTTCTTTCCTTTCTCATTAAAGAGTGGGTCTCTGGGGGGGTTCCAGCCCAAAATTGTCTCCCCTCATCAGACCAACCCATTCCCCAGAGTCCCACTCCCCGCAGTCATCAGCGTAATCCAGAAAATATTTAACAGCATGTTTCAGAGTCCCTCCAAAATTAAGAGCCTCCCCAGCTCCAGACTTCCCCTGGCCCACTCCAAATTCAATCTTCAAAAACAGCGGCTTATGCTCCTGCAGGGCCTCAGATCTCTCCATTTGTATTGCTTGAGGTGCTACCGCAACCTCATCCATTATCTTCTGCACTTGTACTTGCCCAGTTAAAACAGGTTCCTGAGTTGGTCCCTGAATAATTTCTGTGACAGTATTCCCTACAGCCGTCATCAAATCCAGCTTTTCATTTATCAAATCCATCTTCTCATGCATCTGCTCCAACAGTGCATTTGTCTTGCAAAAAGCAAGCACCAAAGCTTCCTCCCAACACATTTTTGTCCAAGGGCAAAAGACTGGTCCCACGATCTTAATCTTACAGCTGTAGAGTCCCCAAGCAGACTGCAGCAACAATTTAACAAGCTCCCTCTAGAGGAGACAATTTCTATTTGTATCCATCTTTTTAAAGCAAGTCCAACAAAGGAAGATTACTTTCGTTTTTCAAATACTTTGTTTCTTTGAAATGCAAAAGGCAACATTGGAATCAGCTTGTTTCTCTTTTTTAACTATCTGTCAAAATGTTCCATTCACAGTCAATGAACGCCTCCGACAATTTCTGTCTCTGACACCCCGTTCCCAGGTTTGAGACAGTGGAAACTTATCTTTCTTTACTCCCTCTCCTGCAGGCTTAAACAGTCAAAGTCCCCCCCCCCCTTTTCTCCTGCTTCCAAGGGGGTTTTAGTGGTTATAAATGAAGGAAATTTTGACCTTTATAAACGACTTTCCAGGCTATTAGCTTACAAGGTTTTGCTTCAGTCTATTTACAAAAAGCGGAAGGCGGACTTCCTGTTTTGAACCTTCCCACTTGGGTGCCAAATTAACATGTTTCTTGATCCAATTTTCCGTTTCTACTCACGGGTACTTGTTTTAGAGCAGTGTTTCCCAACCTTGGGCCTCCAGCTGTTTTTGGACTACAACTCCCATCATCCCTAGCTAGCAAGACCAGTGGTCAGGGATGATGGGAATTGTAGTTCAAAAACAGCTGGAGGCCCAAGGTTGGGAAACACTGTTTTAGAGTCCAATTGTCCACAGGTAAAAGTCAGCGCTCTCCGGCAACAGCTGTGCGGCTTCACTCCACAAAAGTAGCAGTCGATTCAAAACACCGCGCTGCTCACCCCACGTCGCTTCGGAACCCTGAAAAAGGGTTTCCCTGCGAGTAGGGGAGGCGCTCCTGGTGTCAGCCGAATCCCGTTCCCAGGCTTCATCCGCCTGGGATTTTTGGAGGGTCTCCGCCTTCGCCGCGGCGGCAAGACCCGATTTTTGCGGAGCGGGTTCCTCCCGGTCAGAGGAACTCCGCCATTGCCGATGGCGCTAACCCGGCATTTCCTTCTTTAAACCACTAAATGCTGATGACAGATCTCCTGTTTCATGTCTAGTTGCATCTTCAAATCATTGAAAGATATTGTCAGACAGGAAATGTTACTTCTGTATTAATAAACCAGTCAGTTGTTACTCAACCAACCACCATGCTTTATTTATACTACATTAAAAAAATATTCAAAGCCAAAAAAATAATTTATTAATCAATTACCTCTTGTAGCTATTTCAAGTCTACCAGTGCTTAAGTACCATTTGTTACTGAGAATCTGGTTAACAATAGAAATTTTATGCACTGAATACTTAAAGTGCTTCTACAAGGCACTTTTAAATCTTCTACAAGGACTCCAATCCTATTAGTTCACATTCCTTACACAATATGTAAATGGGATACATTTAGCTATGACAGAAATTTTCAAAATGATTCAAACTGAAATTTAAAGATAAACACTTACTTATGAGCACTTACTTATAAAGAAATATATCCAATCCTGGACTAAAGCTTACAGTATCTAAAAGAAGGCCCAAAATACAAATAGCAATAACTCCAGACATTCCAAGCCATTCAGCTAAGGATAGAAAAAATAGGGAATTGTTATTTTAAAAAACCACTATTATTTAGTTTTATTAATGATTAAGCACAACTGTTTCAAATGCATTGCATTTGACAAAGACGTTTAACTTACCGATGAAGAAAATAATGTATGCCATTGAGAAGCTTACAATTATTTCAACTACTCCATCATTGAAAATATGTTGCAACCAATAACTAACTAATCTTGAAGTAAAAAATCCCAAAGCAGTGCTTGCAAAAAATTTTAAAATCAACTTTATAAAAATTTCTTTAACTGTAAAAAGTAAAAAGAAAATAGTTATTTACAATCTGCTTTCCAATAGTTAATTTAAAGATAATTATAACTAATGATGCTAACTGATTGTACCCTGAACCCTCTTCTTCCTTGGAACCCAGAAGAACAGGTTGCTTACATGCAACTCTTGGTGTTGTTTTTTCAACAGTCATCTATGCAGTCATACATATTAGGTCTATGGATGAACAGAATCTATTCAGGAAACTTTTATAATTATACACTTATTTTTCATATATATCTCTATATAAACAATTATGATTTTATATTTTAGACAAGAAAAAAAGAGCAAAATGCAATAGTAGTAGTAAATTTTAAAAAACCCAACCATAACCCCATACAATAGATCTGAGAGACAGAATATTCCAGCTGAAAATGTTAACAGCTTTCAAATGAATTGTCTGTCCTGTTCATAGATCCTGTGCAAGTCCAGCCTTGGGAATTTACTTGAAAAGGAAAAGCCAGTGTTTGGACCAGTTTCAGGAATTCCAAGTCTTTGGATATTGTATTGGTGGACCTCTGTTATGCTCCGGCTCATATGTATGTGTAAAACTAATAAAATCGTACTAATTTGTGATGAAAGTATGCTTTTACTTGACTTCTAATGACTGGCTTTGAGCTTTTGTGTCAGTTTCTCTATCAACGCTAGGTACTACACTTTAGAGTTATAGTTACTGTACTTCATTGTAGTTCCTTCTAAATATATTTTCTGCTTAGATGTTTTAAGCAGTGCTGCCATCAGAAGGCATCCAATCAAGGACTTACTGCATGACCACATTCTTTAGCACTGCCAATTCTGGGGTCTATATTAAATTATGTTCAGTGACCTTATTTTTTTCCAGGAAGATACCTTCCCCCAAATCAACAATTTAGGGTAAAACCACCATATATGGTGGCAAGTGCCAAGGTCCTTACAGCCCGTCCAGCAAGAAGCCGATGCATTGGTGCACATGTGTAACTTTAATGGAGGAGGCTTACTCAGTGAGAAGTAGAAGCTGGAACTATCACTTCTGCAGGTAAGCCTTTTACTCAGCTTGTCCTAACAAGCATCATCTTCTCTGCAATCATTACCTCCCTGCCTGATATCAACTTTACAATGATAAAGTCAATCCCCACTGCTAGACTGACAGCAATAGTCTCATATTTGGAACGTGTTCTGTCCCTCTAAAAATGCCTTAAATAAAACCTTATCCTTCTTTTAGGTCTTTCCTGAACAGGGTGTTAACTTCAAAACGTAAGCCAGCTTTCAAACAATAGCAACACCTCCATATTGAGTAAAACTTGAGACAACAAACTGACTCCCAAAGTACTTATTTTTCAACAAAATACCCTACAACCCAGCTTGATGTATTTCTTCCCCCTAGTAATACTGTCTTGTGCCATATCCTTCAAGCATTTGTGTTGCTCTATCTGATGTTATCTATCCACATCCTGGGAAGCTCTGGCGGATCCAAGGCTTCCCCCAATCTGCACAACACCTACCCCTTTCTTCACCTTGCCATCCACCACCTGAGGAACTGCTATGACAGCAGAGCTACCAGAGTGAGGACGGGACTGATACAGCAGACATCCCTTTTTGTGGGGCGGACCCGCTAGTGACGTGACTGTGCCTGTCATGTTTCTTTTTCAGCTTGTATGCCCTAGATCTCAACAGTTAAAAATAAGGCTTGTGGCGTAATATGGATTGTATTTTTATGAGGGAGGGGGGGGAATACAGGACATAATATACTTACTCAATTCTTGGTGAGTTTGTTTTGCAAGATCCCTATATAACTCAAAAATTATTACTGTTGTAGCATCATTAAACAAAGACTCGCCTTTTATTAAGTTGACAACTATTTTTGAAAGCCCTGAAAAAAGGGGGGAAGATAACAAAATGAACAATTAAGTTGACAACTATTTTTGAAAGCCATGAAAAAAAGGGGGGAAGATAACAAAATGAACAAGTTCTTTTTTATTTTTGCTTCTTAAGTGGAAAGATACTATAGCAAGACCCATAAGAAATGGGGGAATCAAAATCACATGATTAAGATATGCTTGTTTTTAGTGCATATATTCTTCTCAAACAATGAAGGAAAAGTGCTCTATTCTCTCCATACAATTCCCATTAGCACTTCACCGTTAAGTCTGCCTATACACATGCAGCCATTCTAAAGCTCCCACAGTTCCCATCCCATCATCCTTCCATTCAAAAACCTTGCAGAGATGGCGGCTATGAAGTAGAACCGGATAATAAAGGTGGAATGCAAAGATTTAAGCCATTTACAATAGCACTTTGATTCAGCAGCTTCACAAAAATAGATTCCTCAGGCAAATAATATGCAGTAGTGCTCATCAGCTGTTCAAGAGGCAGAAGCTTGATTTTGTTTCCTCCCATGTTTCCTGTTTCTCCAAGAGTGAATATATTTAAATCATGACAGTTTATATCAGCCAGGAAAAAAAGACTGATTCGAATCAACTTTACTTCTTAAATTTCTTAAACAGTGCAAATCTGACAGCTTAATTATTTTAAATTACAGTCAAATAGTGTATTATTTACACTGTTGTTTTACTTATAACCAGGCCTTGCATCTCTTTGTTGCACAATATAAACTTTGCATACTTTTTTAATCGAGAGAAAGAATGGCCTCAACATACTCCCATATAAAATCATTTTGTGAGAATTATGAAAATAAAAGAACTTGCAAACTAGATGATTTTGTCTTCTCTTTTTTCCAATATTGCTCCATTCTGCTTCACTTTATGCTAAAAATTATATTTCAAGTGAAACAAAATACCGTGGTACCGGTTCCCGAACTTAATTCGTTCCAGGAGTCCGTTTGACTCTCGAAACCATTCGAAAACCAAGGTGCAGCTTCTGATTGGCTGCAGGAGCCTCCTGCGCTCAAGTGGAAGCTACGTCGGATGTTCGGCTTTTGAAAAACATTCGCAAACCAGAACACTTACTTCCGGGTTTGCGGCATTTGGGAGTCGATTTGTTCAGCAACTAAGCCATTCAAGAACCAAGGTATTACTGTACCTTAAAAATATGAGCAGGCTTTGTCTGCCTTCAGATTATCCTACAAACCAAAGTTTGGAACACTGGTAATGATCAGATATAAGCCTTTCACTTGTGCAATCCGTCTTATTATTCCTGTGTAAGGAGAGCTGTGCCAAACCAAACTAAAGGCCCATTTAGTCCAACATCCTACTCTCACAGTGGCCAAAGAGATGCCTATGGGAAGCATGCAAATCCATGCATGGCACTATGCCAGGCTTCCTTAACCTCGGACCTCAGATGTTTTTGGCCTACAACTCCCATGATCCCTAGCTAGCAGGACCAGTGGTCAGGGATGATGGGAACTGTAGTCTCAAAACATCTGGAGAGCCAAGGTTGAGGAAGCCTGCACTATGCTATACAACGAATCTCATCCCAGCAACAGTTATTTGGAGGTAGTATGCTTCCAACAGTGGAGAAGACTCCAATCAATTTACAACCAATCACTGATTCAGGTTTGTGCAAAACAATTGTCCAAATGGGAATGGAAGCTTCTCAAGTCTTCCCTGCACACAAATGTAAGGAGCAAGGAAGAGAAGGGAGAGCACAAATCACTCACATGCCTGCTTGACAAACCATAGTTTGCTGTTATGTTCAAATCAAACCTGACTCCATTAGGGGATAATATCTTAGATGAATCCCCTAAGATGCTTGAAACTGTATCCTCAGTCAAAATTTAATGTATATTTAACGTTATAGTGACACAATTGACAACTCAACATTAATTCCATAAATACAAAGCTACATAGCTGGTTGTTCATCCTCTTCAAGTACTGGTTTTTGTACAGATCATACGGAAGGGAAAATATCATTCTATTTTTCTTTTTTGCCAGCTTTCAAGCATTTGCCACTTCAACCCCTCTCCTTTTAACCCAAATGTTGAAACATCATTGCAAAATGTACATTAGCTCACCACCATTCCACTTAACAGTCAATCCCACTTCTTTCTCTGAGATGGCATTCTACAGCTAATTGTTCTATTTTCAAATTGTCGCATTTTATTTCCTCAAATAAAACTTTATTTCTGCAAATACTCTGGTGTCATCTTTGTTGCTAACCTGCTGAATACTTTACAAGGGAGAAACAGTTTTTCAGATGTGAGCAAGCCTGAGCAAGCACAGTTAACAATGTACTGCCACATAAATGTATACACATTTGAAAGAGTTCACTCAGGACAGCCAAAATGACTTCTAACTCTGGCCTCAATAATTCTACCGTATTTTTCGCTTTATAACACGTACTAGACCACAAGACGCACCTAGTTTTTGTAGGAGGAAAACAAGAGGGAAAAAAATTCAGAATTTCAGAAGCCAGAACAGCAAGAGGGATCACTGCGCAGTGAAAGCAGCAATCCCTCTTGCTGTTCTGGCTTCTGGGATAGCTGCACAGCCTGCATCCGCTCCATAAGACGCACACACATTTCCCCTTACTTTTTAGAAGGAAAAAAGTGAGTCTTATAGAGCAAAAAATACGGTAATTTTATTTAACATGTGTATGGGGGGCGGTATCTTTCTGCTCATGTCCCTAAACTGTCCATATCACTTCACATTTGTTTGTTACAGACTACAGTTAATTATCAATTAAGTAAGCTCTGTGAAGGGACGCGGGTGGCACTGTGGGTAAAACCTCAGTGCCTAGGACTTGCCGATCGTATGGTCAGCAGTTCGAATCCCCGCGGCGGGCTGAGCTCCCGTCTTTCGGTCCCAGCTCCTGCCCACCTAGCAGTTCGAAAGCACCCCTAAGTGCAAGTAGATAAATAGGTACCGCTTTATAGCGGGAAGGTAAACGGCGTTTCCGTGTGCTGCGCTGGTGCTGGCTTGCCAGAACAGCTTCATCACGCTGGCCACGTGACCTGGAAGTGTCTGCGGACAGCGCTGGCTCCCGGCCTCTTAAGTGAGATGAGCGCACAACCCTAGAGTCAGACACGACTGGCCCGTACAGGCAGGGGTACCTTTACCTTTACCTTTAAGCTCTGTGAAGCTATATTGTAAACAGTACACTCCACATTCGAGTATTATAATGAATTCAGCTTATCAGAAAAATCAGTTGTAAATACCTACCAATGTTTCTTACAGAAGCCACAGAAAGGATAGGGTCTGTTGTGCTAAGAATTATTCCAAATAGCATGCTATCATCCCAGGACCAATTATACTTATTAATTTTATAAGTTAACCATCCAAGGAAAGCACAGTTCATCAAAAATCCAGGAACTGCAAGAATTAACACCTGCAATGACAATATATGTGTGTGTGTATCAATCATTTGCAAAATAAAATTACATTAAACTCAGGTGGATAAGGCTGGAGATTTAATGACACAGTGCTATATATGACATGACAGTTAATCAGCTCCTATGAATGAAAATGTAAAAAAGGTACAGTTGTGCCCCGCAAGATGAATGCCTCGCAAGACGAAAAACTCGCTAGACGAAAGGGTTTTCCGTTTTTTGAGTCGTTCCGCAAGACGAATTTCCCTATGGGCTTGCTTTGCAAGACGAAACATCTTGCGAGTTCTTGCGAGTTTGTTTCCTTTTTCTTAAAGCCGCTAAGCTGTTAATAGCCGCTAAGCCGCTGAGCCGTTAATAGCCGCTAAGCCGCTAATAGCTGCTAAGTCGCTAATAGCCGTGCTTCGCAAGACGAAAAAACCGCAAGACGAAGAGACTCGCGGAACGGATTAATTTCGTCTTGCGAGGCACCACTGTACTTGTAGGGTGATAGCCAACTAAGTTTTACTTGGAGCATTCTTGCCCAATTGTTGGTGCCTTTCATTTTCTCACTGCAAATTATGCACACACATACATCCAACATACATTTAATGCCCAAGACTTCCCCCAAAGAATCCTGAGAATTATAGTTTCCCATTCACAGAGCTACAGTTCCCAGTAGCCTTAGCAAACTACAGTTCCCAGGATTGCTTGGGGGAAGTCAAATGCTTTAAATATGAATCGGATGTGTTTTAAACAAAACTATTTTCCTGGAAAATATTACTTTGGGGTTTGATTGGACACATTTGTGTGTAATATGCAACTATATCCTTAATGTGAAGTTTGAAGTAAATTTCTAAACAGAAAATTGTATATATGTCTTACCTGCCAAAATGATTTTCGAAATATATAAAAATCCATCTCAAATGCAGCTGTAAATATTATAACTGGTGTAAACAAATGAAGGAAAAGTACAGGATCTATATCTGCAATGCTCTTCACAATAGGAATCTGGCAACACAAAATGAGTACAAGGAATTGTTAATTGTGAATACTTTAATATTATTTTACATATTTCTTCCCCGCCCAAGCATATGATCAGAGGGAGTGGAGAAAGAGTACCTAGATTTCTTCTGTACAAGGAGAATAGCAAAGGAGGAGGTAGTGGCATAGAAAGGGGGGTACGGGCCGCCCTGGGTGTCATCGCTGAGGAGGGTGACAAAAAACAACTTGCACCCCCACCGCACGCCCCTACCTACACCACTGCAGGAGCACTCTCCCTCGAGTGATTTCCAGAAACCAGAAGCATGGCTGCCTCCAACTTTGCAGGCAGAGCACAGCCCTTATGGCTAGTAGCCTTCGACAGCCCTCTCCTCCATGAATTTGCCTAGGCTGCCTCCTCCTCTCCGTCTTCCTTGCCTGCTCGCTTTGGCACAGTAAGTCTCTGCGGAGGAAAGCCACTTCCCTCTGCAGGAACTGGGAGAGTCCCAGCGCAGGCAGCCGGGCAGAGAGCGAGGCTACCCCTGGAGGCCAGGAGGGGATCTTCCTGCCAGGTTTCAGCTGCCTGGAAGGTTTCCAAGGCTTGATCGGGTTGAAATGGGCTGAGGCTGCTTGGAACAGGAACAGTGGTACCTCGGGTTAAGAACTTACCGTAATTCGTTCTGGAGGTCCGTTCTTAACCTGAAACTGTTCTTAACCTGAGGCACCACTTTAGCTAATGGGGCCTCCTGATGCCGTCACACTGCCATCACGTGATTTCTGTTCTCATCCTGAAGCAAAGTTCTTAACCCGAGGTACTATTTCTGGGTTAGCGGAGTCTGTAACCTGAAGCGTCTGTAACCCAAGGTACCACTGTATTGTCGGGGGTGGTGTGGGAGTGAGTTAATACTTTTTGCTAGGTCTGGGTTGCTCTGGGTTTTATGACTGCATGGTGGAAGCTGCCTTTGGAGGCTTGCTGCCCTAAAAAGCAACTTTTGAATCTCTGAAATAAGCCAGAAACCCACCATCCGGCCCCATTTCTTCCCCTCTCCATAAGCGGGCTGCATTCTTCTTTCCACCATCAGCATACGTCCAGCCACAGTCTAGTCGCTGGCTCCTATGGTAGGGAGCAAGAGCAATCGGGGGAGGGCTCGGGGAGTTGAGGGAGAAGAGTTTGGAGAACCACACTTAGGTGTAGCTAGGTGAGGCATGGGGCAATGGACGTCACACTGCGGGGTCTGCAGCATGCCTGAGCCACTCATCTCTCCTGAGGGGAAGGCAGTGGGCGGACTGCCTGCAAGCTCCGCGCTGCTTTTTTGAGCAGCACGGGACTTGCTTCTGCCCACCGCCTCAGCTGCCCTACAGCTGAAGAGGAGGCTGCAGAGAGGCTCCATGCTGCACACCTTGCCTTGGCTTGCTCCGCCCCATGGGCAGCTCGCTCTGTCCCCAGCTGCAGGGCACACACACTGCCCTGGGCACCCGAGCGGCTAGCCTTGCCACTGGGAGGAGGACCTCCTAAATTGTAGAGTCGGATCCAGTGTTAGATGGGAAGCTGGGTGTCTGAAACTTTACCCTTGTGCAGTAGCTTTTAGTGCCCTCTGGTAAAACAATCTACAAGTTAATTTTTACAGAAATAATGATGTTTGAAACATTTTTAAAATGATGAGTCCTTGGCTCAAGTTGGAATTGGGCTTGGCATACCATGCTCTTTCCTTAAAATATATGCAAGAAGCCTGTTTCTTCCAAGCTCATTTCCAAATTTCAGATCTCTCCCCAAACCCTCTCCCCTGAAAACCCATATATTTTGCTCTGCCACTTCTTTCAGTAGCAAACGCTTTTCAATCTGGGTATTTCCCAAGCTGAATGGCTTTGAAGTGGCAGAACCCACTGGCTCATCTTCAAGAAAGCAACTTGAAGAGGGGTCCACAAATCCACCTTGCCTAGAGACACCTCAAAATGCTAAACTGGCAACAGCAACTATGTTATCCTCTGTAGGCTAGTAATGTGGAGACAATTTGCATAAAGACCTGGTGTCAGAGACATGCAGGGAGAGCAGAGATGGAATTGAATTTCCTCTCTCCTTCTGCCTCCTCCTCAACCTACTGTGTCTGCAACAGCACTTCGTTTACAAAATATCAGTAAAATCTATTTCCTTATTAGTTATTGAAATGGGGGAAATTAATTGTTCTCCATTACCTGAGCTGAAAAATGGGGTATTGTTCCAATGCCAGTTCCTACTAAACATACAATTACCAGAATAGGAATTTTTACTTCTTTGATAATTGTTCGTAACAGGGCTGAGGGAAAAAATATATTACAAATGTAATCAATACTACTGTTACATAATTTCAAGAATGTCAGTAAATAACTATAGTTTTATTAATTCAATGTTTCTTTATAAAAATGTTTATCAACATTTCTATAAATAAAATGAAAACTATCAGCTGAACACAAATTTTTTTACAAAAGAATAAAGTAGTATTAAACACAACACTGAACAATCATAAAAATTACTGACTTATCTTACATGTTTAAACTACTGAACATGCCTGTTGACATAAAGAAATTCTTCATCAAAATCCTATCACTAAAATTACAAGTAAATTAGAGATTTATAAAATCTAAATCTTAGTGTCTCTGTTGTGTTTTATAAATTTGCTAGTTGTTTTGAGGACACTTGTTGAAAAATATGATATAAATTGACAGAATACACACACACACACACACACACACACAAGCACAGTAGTATTAAAATAAAGATATATTTGATAAAAAAATTATCTAATCTCATCTAGTAATTAAAGGTTTTGGAGGTAAAAACAGTTTGGGTCTTTTAGAGTTCAGAAAGTGCTTTGGGACAAATATTGCCTGCCCGTGCACTTGTTTCTATGCCCCCGCCCCCAGTGTCTGAAAACTAATGGATTTATCAATAAATACAATATTACAAAGCCAATATGTCTGCAGGACTTTTGTCTTCTGTAAAAGCTGTCCTGAACTTTATCAAACTCTAGAAAGAGGAGAATATTTCACAATAGCATTAAAGTAATTGCATAACAGATTTATACTAGAGATGAGAGCTGTATACCTTGTCATTTTTTTTTAAAGTATATTGCTTCTTAAAGAAATATAGAAACTTTTTGGGGAAGTAATATGCCTGTAGTTATTTTTATAATTCTGTACAATTATAACATTTAGAGTATGATCTGTCTAGGAAAAGCATTTTTATCCCATTGATTTCAGTGGGAAGTAAACACTTCTTAAATCACCTATTGAAATTAATGGGACTTTAATTTGGCTGAATCATGACCATATTTATATTCTAATGTAATTCTGTATAATTATATAAACATATTTGTTATGGACTACCATTAAGGCAATAAGCCATTGTTTGATGTATAAGGATACAGATATAAATTGCACATAAAATATTATTAAGAGACATTTTTGTTAATTATATTGCACAAAGGGATGTGTCATAATGCCATAATATTTATTGGACTGCTTTCTTTGTGACTGAATTCTACTATAAAGATTAAAATAATGAATAAATCATAATTTGAGTCACTTCTATAGAGGGAAAGAGAATTTCTCCATTTATTGCAATGCAACAAACTCATTTTTAAAGGAATAGTATTTAGATGTAACTATTTTCACCATTAAAATACAGTTTAAGAAATAGTGTATTAGATGCTAAAAGATCCCATTCATTCACCCATTCTAAACTGCTAAAAAAAAGAGTATATGCAAATAATAGTTTAGCTCTCATATAAATGCAAAGTTCTAATTCAATAATGAGACTCTTATTACATCCTGAGTCATGAGTAGCATTTAAGGGCTTTCTATGCAGCTGCAGATATTTCAACTGAGTTATGATGATGATGCTTTCAAACACAGAACACAATATTCTCTGTAATATGGCAAGAAAGTTTAAAAGCAGTTTGTCTTCTTCAGATGGTTTGGCATTCAAATTCTCAGTAACTGGATAGATTACCTGCTGTGATACGGCAAAAGTATATAAAAATGTGTGACTATTAAGGGAATTGTGTTTAATCCAGTTCATATGAATAACCCTTCATTCCTTCATTCATATTTCTGAGTATAAATGGCATTTTTGTTTATGTTTAATATTTTTAAAGTGAATAGTTATAATAGGTTGATGGCCTGGGGCACTTAATTATTTTAATTACTAGCTAACTGCCATCTTTTAATTTTTTAATACACTGCTATTATTTTTATTATATAAATTTATAAACCACTTTACTGCCTGAAATAATTGAAGCAATGTACACTATAAAAATAAGACTCAAAACTATGCGGAAAACCTCTAAAAAATAATGAAACAATATCTAACGATATACAATTAGCATTCCATAAATGACTGGGTCACACCGCAAGGAAGCCCTTCTTTAATCAAACTGTGATATTCCTAAATCTTTAGTGGTTTCTAAACCTATTTCCAAAAAATGCATGACAACTACAATAAAGTGTTCATAATAGGAGGTGGGTATGTGAAAAAGAAGCTAGTCTCTCTCATTCCTTTTTAACATATCTAGTTCCAATAAGTTGAGGTTAATTTTCTTATATTATAAATCCAGAATCATTTAGAGAAATTTATGGTTGGCTATCTAACTCACATCAGAGATGTAACTGCTCTCACTACCGAATAAAGCAACAAGCATCACCTCTGTATTGCTTCTTGGAACCATCCAGCCAGGTAGCCAGAGATGGTCTCTCTCATAATCTCTGTTTTGCAAGGCCACCCAAGACTTCTCAAGCAGGTAATATGTAACTAGCTAAATTATATGTACTTTAGTGGTTTTATTTGCAAATCTGATTGCTGCCTCCCACTTTTCTCAATTTCCCCAAATAAATTTGTTTATGCTTTGACATTTGACTTCATTGGTTTTTAAAATGCAATTCTAGGGAAATCTTTGCTAAGTGTTAAGACTGCATGGATGTCCAGGTACGTTTTGTGTCCTAAGGATATTTCACAAGATTTGTTAAGTTTTGTGTCTTCAGGGCTTTGGAGGAGTAGATACATCTCTGTAGTTTTTAATATTTCTAGAGACGAGTTTAAGAGAAGCTGTCCTTGTCAGTAAGGCTTATAAATCCCCCAAATAATCAAAGTGTAGAGCAGAAAAATGGGAACCTGTGACTCCCTGGTGTTGTTCGATTCCCACTCCAATCAGCCCCAGCCAGTATAGTTCATGTTCAGGGAATGAAGAGAGCGGTAGTCTAACAATAACTGGAAGGCAAGATATGTGGCCTAGTGGTTTCTTCAGGTTAGGATCAGCATGTAGTAGCAGCATATTCAAAGGAACCAACTACTAGGGTCCAAGGGGTATTCAATAAAATATTGGAGGGCTGCCCCCAAAAAGTTGATGGGCAATGCCGTTCAAATGGTGTGCATGCACTGTGTCAAGTGATCGATTATGCAGGGCAGGACTTAGTTCCCCCCAATATTTAATTCAAGTTGGTACCAATTTAAGGCATGGGGGCCTTACACAAAAAGCAGAGTGAGAGGTTCCATTATGGAAAGTCACCTGCAGCTGGGTATTTTATGTAAAATATTTACTCCACTTTTCATTTTAGTTATCCCACAAGGTAGCTTGTGGTACTAACATAGGAAGAGACCTTCTGCTTCAGGTCAGTGGCCCACCTGGTCCAGTCAACTAGAATTAGATCCCTATAAGCTCACAAGCAAGACCTTCTGCTCTACACTTGTGTTTCCCTGCAGGTGTTATTCAGAGGGCCTCCGATTGCGTTAAAGCAGCAGGAAAAGAAAATGCACCTTGCGGGGGTTGTGCATTGCTGAACACCATGCTTCTCTTATTTAGGCGTCCAATTAAGCATCCATGATAGTCAACATGCAAACCTATAGCAATTCTAGCTAGCATTTACTACATGTTATCCGTGTGCTTGGCACTCCACAATACCAAGTTGTCTTATGTTATACGGTTGTTTTGTGAGGGGGGGGTAGAGTCTGCGTTTTCACAAGCTTATCGTACGGACGCACTCATAAGAGTGGCTAACGGGGCTGCTTCTTGCCCTAGCGCGAGCTAATGCAACTCAGCAGCCACTAGCCCTACCTCCCAAGAGGAAGCTCATAAAAACCACGAGCACAATCATCGGCCGCTTCTTCGCGATGAGGTGGTAGCTGTCGTAATACAAATCGGCGTCGTCGTCATGGTTATGGCGCATCGAAATGTAGGTCCGGCGGCCGGTGCCCGGGGCGGGCAAGCTGAGGTTTAAGTCGCCCCTCGCCTTCCACGAGGCCTCGGCCTCCGCGAAGTACGAGAAGCCCATGGGCTTCTAGGAGGGAGCCGGAGCCAGGGAGAGAGGCCGCCGGGGAGCCGCCCACAAGATCCCTTTCGCGTGCGAAAAGTTTACGTGTTCGCGAGCGGCCTCGGCGCCTTCAAAAGTTGCGGGCTGAGCGGTCTCTTCCCCGCCCTGAAAGCGGCGAGCTCCGGCAGGCAAACGGCCGTTTCCGCTTCCCGGCGGCTTTCGTCCGCGGACGGCGGTTGTCCGTTGGAGTTCAAACTCACCTCACGCCGGGCCTCCCCCGCCAGCACGTGCCTATGTCGTCAGGAGAATTCGGTGGGCGAGGGCGCTGGTGGAGGTTGAAGGCAGGCGGCGACTCCGCCATCATCATTGGCATCCCCTCAGACAACTTCCCTGGGCGCGGGGACCAGGGAGAGCACCAATATATTACACAGCATCCTGCCACTAATCCTACTGGGCCTCATTCCCCTCTAAGGCTGTGGCTGTGGAGTGTCAGAGAGAGAGCAAAATGGCACCCACAGCCAAGAAATGTCTTCAGCCAGCCCTAATCCTGTTGCTGCCTTTCTGATGTAGGAGATTTGAGTCTATGCTACCATAGGCTTCCCCAAGCCTCTAGTGCAGTGTTTCCCAACCTTGGGCCTCCAGCTGTTTTTGGACTACAACTCCCATCATCCCTAGCTAGCAAGATCAGTGGTCAGGGATGATGGGAATTGTAGTTCAAAAACAGCTGGAGGCCCAAGGTTGGGAAACACTGCTCTAGTGCGTGTAATTCAAAGTGCTTGCATGGGAAACGCAATTCAGGAAATAGCAATGTAATGTTGCATTGTGTACATTTTAAATTTTTTTTGTTTTTTTAAAAATAGATTTGTATCCTACCCTTCCTCCCAAAGGAACACCAATGTGTCAGCCAACATGCTCAGTCCTCACTGGGTTGTTTGGCATTGGTAGGGATCTATTTACCCCCTGTTAATTTACGAACTTATGTATTTATGCATACACACCTGGGGGTCCCCCATGTATGTAGAATCAGTACCTTTTTTTACATGATCTTTTTTGCTTCCAGACTGATAGACACTTGATCACCTAGTTGATAATTAGTGGATAGAGGTAGGACCTGCAACAAAATGCTGCAGTGCTGTGCATCTTCTCCTAGTAGGAGCACTCTTGTTCCAGATTCCTGGTAGCCTGCCATGCTCTTCTCCAGTTTTCAGAGATCCAAGTACAGAGGCTAGCTGTGCTCAGACAGTTATACAGTAAGGGAAATACACTTTCCATGTGCATTGGTAAATACTTACCTGTCTGGCTAGCTTGCGGGTGCAGGAGAAACATTGATCCTTGCCATAACATGAGAGAAATAGGTTCCAGTGCAGTTAAGTTTATCCTTAAGCACAAAGCATTAAAATATCATTTTACATGTTCCAGAACTAGTCTGTCAAAGAAACTGCTTTCAGAAATAGTCCCTTAGCACTACTTAAGCCCTGAATGACATGTGACATGTAGCTTGCCCTTGTTTTTCAATATTTTATAAATTATGCCATTTCTAATCCTGAATTAAATGGTGCCTCAACAGTCACAGTTAATTTTTTCCCCAATTGAATTTTGTCCTAAATATCTCTACTTTGTCCAGAAAAACATAATAATTATTGACATAATTTATACCCCACACCTTCATCATAGAGTTATGTTCCCAGGGTCTTATAGAATACTGGGGGGGGAAATACAATTAAATAATAATAATAATAATGCAGGCAGACAAAAGCAGTAAATTAAAATAAGCTAAAACAGCAACAATAAATTTGAATAGATGGTAAACTAAAACTATTCTAAGTTAAATAATGTTTAGCAGTTAACTAAAACTATTCTAAGTTAAATAATGTTTAGCAGTTAACTAAAACTATTCTAAGTTAAATAATGTTTAGCAGTTCTTAAAAGCCTGGGAAAACAAATGCTTTTGCCTGATAGTAATGAGGTCTCTAGGCAGGCAGAAAAGTTTGTCTAGTCAACACCCGCCATACTTCTCATGGTGGGAGCACCCAGCGAGAGGCCTCAGTGGACAGGTGGACTGATATGAGAGGTGAACCCAAAAATGCCTGTGTTCTGAGCTGTATAAAGCTTTTAAAAATTAAAATCTTTATTAAAATTAAAAACTTTCTAAATTAAGTTCAGAAGCTCATAGACAGCCAGCAGAGTTGTTTTAATACAGGCAAGTTGTGATCTCTTTGCCTATCCTTGTTTAGCAAATGAATCTCAGCATTCTGGACTTACTGCATGTAGAGCACATTGCAGTAACCCTACTTGGAGGTTCCTAGAACATGGGTAATTTCTGATAGATCATCCAGGCTGGGCTTCAGTCAGCATATCACCCTCCTCAACTGATAGGTCTGTTGTACCTAACACTGTACCATTACTTTTTCTGCCTCGCCTGACCCAGCTGGAAAAGAGAGCTACGTATCCTCATTCAGCAGCTTCATATAAATTATGAAGCATACAGGGGCATTTTACCCACTCATGCCAAGGGAGAAGCAAAGTCGGAGCAATCAGGATGCAAACATCAGCACTTAGCTTGTGCATATTATTGGTTTATTAAGTCAATCTTCTTGGCTTACTCAGGAAGATGGGGCAGTGTGCTCCTCTCAGTATGCAATGTAGTTTTTCAGGAGTTAATATTTCTTAAGTTTGGAATTGATAAAGAAGCTTGTTGATGAAGTCATCAGGCTCTTGTGTGCTGCCCAGAGAACAGAGCTGAAGTGTGGGTGGCTTGCTGGGCAGGTGAGTTGAACCCACACATCAGCCTTACCAAATGTACACATCCCCCCCATCCAGGGCCAGATTTAGATGAAGAGAGGCCCTAGGCTACTCCACTTGTGAGGCCCCTCCCCATCCCCCACCCTCACAACTAGAAGAAAATGGAAGAGTGTTATAAACAAAATTGAGTGAACCCAAGGATGATGACGGGTATTTAAAATTCTACAATTCACAATTTCTCCTCTAAAGGACATAATATATTGCTAAATACCATGGTGATTTTTAAAAAATGCATAAAATTAACACTGAAAACTTTTGCAACAACTGAACTTTGTAAACCTTTTGTGGGGTTATGGCCTGGGCAGGCCTGGAACTAGAAGGAGGGCAAGTGGGCACTCTATCAAATGACAGCGCATGAGTTACATGGAGCAGTGCCTTTTCGCTGGTGGTGCCCATTGTATGCCTCACTCTTCCCAGACCTCTCTTTTGGCCTGCATTTTGGAGCTTTATAATTTAGGAAGACTTTGGAAGAACTGGTTGATAAGTCTTATCAGTTGCTGACATATGAACAGATTTTATTTGCTGCTATTCTGTGCTTCTGGTGCACCAGGGTTTACACCAGCGTAATAGAGTTGGACAGGATGCCGGAAGGGATACAATTTATGAGCTTTCTCCATTATCTGAACAGCAGGGGGTGTTCAGTCAACAGTGCAAAGGCTGAGCTGAATCATTCCCTGCTGGTTACCTGCTTTAAAAACAACATCAAACCTCTGGTTACGTAAAACATACTCAATAGATACACGAGACGTAACCGACTGTACTTTTTGCATAAATAAAGTATACTATTCATGTATCATATTGTAAATTTCAATGAAAGTAACTCAAAGTTCAATTAAAAAAGCAGAAGACCCAGTGGATCAGTTCATTCTCTAATCAGTTCATGCATAAGGTCCATACATGTATTAGTGTCTATTCCACCTGTGTCCATAAAGTCCAAACAATCCACATGAAAGGTTGTTACAATTCCACAGAATCCTTTCACAGACTCTAAGACAAAGATTTCCGGAATATTAGCCTTGTTTCGCCATCCTGGGCTTCTTCAGTAGTACAAGTTCTAGGTAATGCAAATAAGTACAAAATCGTGATCTCACACATTTTTACAGAAGGAATAATATAAAAACCATAAACAACTGTACATACCATATGTGATATAACAGGACAGTGGATCTTATGGCAGTGGATCTTATGGTGATAAGCAGCAACTGTTACAAAGTAGAGTTATATGGACAAACACACTATTGATTTGAGTTACAGGAGTTGGCAATCCACAGATACAAAATTTATTTCTTAAAGTGACCCATATGGCACGACAAACTTAGTCTATGCACTCTGGTGTCATCGGGACATAAAAAATCAGCTAAACCTTCATCTATATAGCTTAAAGAGAAGACTTCATTTAGAATGACCTGTAATTTATTTTTCACTGATGTGGTAGGGTCACTAGGTATAGGCAAGTAGAAATTTGAATTGCTTAATTGTTTCTCTGCTTCCTCAATCTAGTCAATCTTATTCATTAGTACAATGGCTTCCCCTTTATCTGCTGGTTTTATAATTAATTTTTTTATCAGTAGTAAGTTCGTTCAGGATTAGAGAATATTGCTTACTCAAATTGTACTTCCTGCAACTCCCTATGTTCTTCTCTCTAATGTTTAGGTCACGGTGTACTAAATGTTGAATTTCTAGATCAAGGAAAGGTAAATGATGTGGACTTGATGTTCCTTCAAAGGTCAAGTGTCGATTTACACTATTAATCCAGCGGTTAAACGGTTCATGGGCCATGGGCTTCAAATGTGCTCCCAGTGTGGCCAATATCTTTATAAGAAATTTTGATTTAAAACACATAAAAAAGTTTATGGCCATGCTGTAGTGTAGTGTTTATACGACTGTGAATAAAAGGTGGCTGGGCTCATTGTCTTGGGGTTTGGGGGGAAGAGGTGACAAAACTCATTTCCAATAAGTGCCCCCCTTTATTTCCATAACAAGTCCTTGAGTCTGTACTCTGTACACCAGGGACCTAGAAGGTGCAGGGTTTGTCAGTCCAACCCCTGCACAGTCTCATCAGGGCTGACCTTAAGGCAATGGAGCAATTGGGCCAAATTGGGCCCCACGGGCCGCTCCTAAGGGGGCCCCTGCACCAGGGCAATCTAGATGGATTTTATTTATATCTATAAGATTTTGCAGACTTGGGCTGTGAACTGGGGCCCTACAAAAAAAAATCAAGTTGTGCCCCACTGCTTCAAATTGGACCCCACTGGCTTGCCCTAATAGTTGCTGGGCCTGAGTTGCCCTGACCTTGCATGAAGTCTTGATTTACAATTTTGGGAGAGGGGAGACTGCGGCACTGGGGAGCGGGCAGGCTGGCGAGGCCCCCTAGATTTAGAGGCCCAAGTTGTCCTGCCCTCTCATGAAGTCTTGGGTTTACAATTTTGGGAGATTGGAGACTGCCCACTGGGGAACGGGAGGGCTGGTGGGGCCCCCCTAGATTTAGAGGCCCTAGGCTTCAGCCTACTTAGTCTATACATAAATCCAGCACTGACCCCATCCAAACTAGCCCCTTAGTCTAGGTCTCAGTTTGGCCTTATACACTTTCATTATTTATTTGAATACTTTATTGAGAATTCATTAATAGGGCTTTGATATAAATGCTATTTTGATGTGTGCATAGATAGATAGATAGATAGATAGATAGATAGATAGATAGATATTAGATAGATAATAGTGTAGTGTACCAAATAATAGTGAATGGGTTAGATAGATAGGTGTAGTTTAAGGTTAAGAACATAATTATTGTTGAGTAATAAGAACAAAGGGATTTCCAAAGTGACTGATAAATATAAGGGGTAGTTCTATAACTTAGTAGAGAAAATAGTCTTTTATTCAACATAAATTTTAATACTTAGCTCAGTTTGACACTGTTTTACAGGTGCAAAATGGGCAAATGATTCATAGCTCTAAGGCTATCCACATTCTGCCCCCCTTCCCTGTGTTAGACAAGAAAATGAGAAGACAATGGCAAAGGCTTGGGAAAGATGTAGAAAATGAGCCTTCCCTTATTACCACCCATTTTCATGGTTTTCCATCAATTTTCTCTGCTTCTGGTTGATTAAAAAAACACCCACAATTGTTCCCACAAATGTGACAAAATGAAAAAAAGATGAAGGCAGCCTCTGTAGCTGTTGTGGATGATATATAAAATAAATATCACATACAGAAATACATTCAGGGCATTAGAAAATTGTAAATGGCAGGTCCACAGCATCTTCACATCAGGGTGCAACTGCTATCTTCAAAATATCTAATGCCTTGACTGAAGCCCCTAAATGGGTGGATAATAATGAGTTGAAGGAAATCTTAGTAATGTGAATGAAGGGAGCTTCAAAGGACTTCAAAGAACAGGAAGAACTGGCCACATCTATGTCATGTACTTGGCCATGTAAGTGTTTGAGTCATTAACACTGCCTAGCAGTTGTGGTCTTTGGGACTTCCCATGTTTTTAGATACACTGATGGCACCAAAATAATTCTTTACTGAATCCTGCCATTTCCACCCAGTCATACTGGCTATCCATACATCTGCTTGTATCAGCCTTTAATATATAGTTTTCTATTTAAACACCATACATTGTTCAGGATACAACAAAAGGTGTAGAAAATGATTCAATGCAGGCCCAAAGTACAAGTTACAGAGAGTTGCAAATAAAAAGTGTAGAGAAACTCTTCAAATATCATTCATTTTAAACCTCTTAAACTAAACTAAATATAGAGGAAATTAATTGTTCTTTTTGTGAGGAGACATGGATGGTGCTTATTCATCTGCATTATGACACTTATTGTGCTATGTAGTGGCTAGAGTGTTAAGTTTTAATGTTGCAAAATCTAGCTTCAGCCATGAAACTCTCAGTGTAATCAGCATCTCAGGGCTGTTCTGAAGTTCATGAAGGGTGGTAGGGTATGATTATAGTAAATTATGTCCAATTATCATTCTCATTGCAATTAAAGGATCATTCACCTTCCACATTAAGTTCTGAAATTTGGGATAGGGACCACCTGTCTGCAAGCCACATTTGACATAACACGGACCCCAATTCAGTTCACAAAGCTGTTTGCCTCAAACCATGCCTGCCTGTGCCATATCTGACAGCCATATTAGCACACACAAAAAATACTTTATACTTTATTCAGGGAGATTGCAGTTTATAGACCCATTCACTTCTCAGGCAAAGTTAGCCTTTAGGAAATGTATCCAGTTACACTTACAGAGTCAGAAAAAGACAGAAGTTGGGACATTCTGATTTCTTTTAATACATAGAATTCTGACAGATTACATTTGTAGATAAATGTCTAAAGCCAGTATTTTTATGGCCTTTTTAGGTAGAGAGAATAAAAAACATACCCAAAAAAAGAAGTATCTCCTGAGGTTCCTCAGAGGAAGCATGGAGATGAGAAAAAGGAAATGGGTTACTGAGGGGAACATCAGGAAGGATGTCCAAGAAAGAGAGGGTTTGAGGAGGCACACCATCCCCACCTCACTGTTATTAGAAAACACATTCAACATCCATATAAGGTGTTTCAGCTGAAATTCCTGAAGTTATTTTTCATAGCAAGCAACTGTAAGAAGTAAATGTATTAGAAAGACAACCCAAATTATTAATCTGCAATTTTATCAGGACAAATAGCTGATTTGAATGCTAACACAGAAAAAGGTATAAGAATTATTGTGAATTATTCTGCCTGCACAACTAAGCATGTCATTACCATGCAAGTTAAAAAAGGACAAATAATATTCTTGACAAGCAGAATTGAGAGAACAATATACATCGATTGGTGAATGGGTAGAAAATTATTTAATTGATTCTATTCTGCCAATGCAAGTTGAGACAAAAAAATAGGGCAAGTCAAAAATGAAGTGCAAAAATGCTTCACTGAGTCCTTAATAGTAAAAGAGGCTTTCATCATCTACTCAGCTGACAAAGATGAGAATATCTTACCCAAAAATTGATAAAGAATTGCATAAAACATGCAATTTCAAGTTATGGGTTAAAAACATATTGTTCCAGTGGTTTTGGTAGGGATGAAGCAAATGAGCCCAGCTAACAACAGCAAAAGCATTTTTATTGTAATGTCCCTGGAATCCAGACTTCAGCATAATGCTCTTTTGTTCCTTTTTTTGAAAGATAAAAAAGCAGGACCCCCCCCCCAAAAAAAAAAAGTTATAACAAAAATGGTTTCATTTATGAAGGGGGGAATTGTACTTTATAAAAATCAACACACAGCTTTACTGAACCATTTATGTGTATGAATCATATGCCCTGTTGCTTTATTATTTTCAAAGTCCCAATAAGACACTATTCTAACTTTGTTGATGAGGAAAGAGCCACCAGATATGCAGAGTAAGATCAGTGCTAGACTGGATCAGTGCCCTGTTCTTGGACGTGGTACCCCAGTCTCCAAGTTTATACAAAGCTCGAAATGTGGCTTCTCACACAATTCAACCCTGAAACCTCGAGTTTCAGAGAATGAAATGCAACAATGCCAGAATTTAGCAAGTTCCTCTTGTACCTTTTAAATGAGCACATTTTGGTATGCAACTCATTCTGACAATTCAAATGAACTGATTCACCATACTAAACACCACTGCGTGTGTTTGTCTCTGTGTGCAGTTGTGTGTGCAAGTGTGTCTTGCTATGTGCATAGGTCACTGTAAAGAAACAGTAAAATTACTGTAAATTTCATCTTAAGGCTCTTACAAGATGCAATGTGCTTCACCAGCCAACTATTTCTTCTGCCTCCCAACACTTGTTCCCTCATTTAGCCCAGAGAAGAATTCTGGAGAACATGAAAACTTGAACAATATTTTGTGATATTTTGGTTGGCCTAAGGAAGGAAAGTATTGTCCCAGTATGAATTTTGGATTTTATTTTTTATGGGCCAAAACCTTTTGACTGCAGGAATACCTCCATCCCCTGCAGAGGCTACAACCAGTTTTGCATTGTCTGCCAGTACGACTAACACAAGCCGACGGCAGCTCATAACGCCTGCGCAACTTGTACATTTCATTTGTAAACAAGGTCGTCTGTTTTAAAGGCACCAAGTAGACATGGGGCAAAT